>NC_060268.1:3489948-3728584 GCF_021613505.1 Equus quagga | reverse complement strand
GCGCGGCGAGGGGCCGGGGGCCGGGCGCTGCGAGCCTGGCGCGGGCGGCCGGGGGCAGGAAGTGGCCTCGACGCGGGCGCGAGCAGGGCTGCCTGGCCGGGCTTCGCCTTTACAAAGTAAGTCGCGAGGGTCCGCGCAGCAGCGTCAGGCGGCGGCGGCGGCCCGCGCGCCCGCAGTCCGGAGCCCCCGGCCCGGCGGTCTTGCCGTCCCCCATTCCATCAGTTGCCATTGCAACGCCAATCCCGTTACACGACACAGGCTCGCAGCGCCGAGCGGGGAGAGGAGGCAGAGGAGGAGGAGGAAGAGGAGCGGCCCGGGGGACGGGGGTGGGGAGAGGCAAGGGAGGAGGGAAGGAGGAGCAGAGGACCGCCAGGGAGCGGAGTGCGCGTCGGCAGCTCCCGGGCTCCAGCCGCCGCCGCCGCCGTTCTCCAAAGGAGCCTCAGCGCGCTGCCAGCGCGAGGGGCCCGGCCGCCGCGGCGATCCCGGGGCCGCAGCCGAGGCCAGCAGCGCCGCGTGCCAGACGGGGAGCCGGCCCGGCAGAGCCGGAGTCCGCACGCGTCCCCGCGCGCCCCGCACCGCGCGCGTCCTCCGGCTCCGCGCCGCCCCCGCCAGGTGGAGGGTGGGGGCGCTCGGCCGGCGGGGGTTCGGGGGAGGGCGCCGCAGAAGGGCTTCCCCGCCCGGGCGAACGTGGCGCCGGCCTCCGGAGGCGAACGCGGGCGCGGCGGCCGCTCGGGCCCCGGTGGGCAGCGGCCGAGAGGCTCGACGCCGGCCGGGCTGCGGGGCGTGCGCGGGGGGCGCGGGGAGCGCGGCGGCGGCGAGGAGCAGGAGCAGGAGCAGGAGAAGGAGGGCGCAGCCGGCAGCGGCGGCCGGCGGCCCGGAGGAAGGCTGGGCGGTCACGTTGTGCGCTACGTGCCGAGAGCGCGAGCGGCTCCCGCAGCCGGCGACGTCAAAGCCGCCGGCCGCCGCGCCTCCTCCGCGCCGCCCCGGCCCGGCCGCCGGGCCAGCCCCACGGGTGACAACGCGCCGGGCCCCGCGCGGCCGGGGGTCCGGTCTCTCCCCCGGAGCCCCGCGGCGGCCCCCGCAGCGTTTCTGCGGCCGCTGGCAGCGAGTGCCCGCCGGAGGGCCGGCGCCACCTCCGACCCGGGTAATTACAGAACACGCGGTCCCCTCCCCGCCGCCCAAGGTCTCTAGGATCCGTTCTGCTTGACTAGAGGGCAGAACAGGCCACAGCCCGTGGAAGCCGCAGCGTTTCTTCCCCAGTTGTGTCCTTTTAAATGGAAATATGGTGATCGCAGCAATGAAGGCTCTTGGGGAGAAACAGGAGGCATTCAGAGTTCAGTGTATTTTCTGTGCAAGGTCTCCTGCTAAAGTTGACTGCTTTGAAAATCTTTTCTCTTTTGTGAAAGACGGGTCTCTCTCTGTCTCGTTGGGGCAGAGCTAGGTCTCATGTTGGAGGAGCCTAAAATAATTCATGGTTACAAAAGGATTGAGAAATGCAAGGCATCTTTAATTTACGTTGAAACAAGTGTAGAGATACTTCACCGAAAATTAATAGGGGAAAACTAGGAATATAGTTGTGATTTGTGACTTGTTTCTGTAACCATAATAATTAGTGCTTCCTGCACGCAATCCACTTTGTTGAATATATTCTTCACTATTCAAACAGCCAACGGATAGTGATTAAAATAGCTAAAAACGTGCGTCTATACATGTGTTACAAAAGTACTTGCTATGGAAAATCTGGAGCACAGGATTCATGTATCTGCTCCGTTATAGATGGGTATAACTCGCTGCGGGTCCCTCTCCCCCTGCTGTTCTCGCGCTGAGGGGAAGGCAGTCCAAGCAGCAGAAAATGAATAGTCCCCATTGTTTCCACCAAGGTCCCTTTCCTAGTTTAAGTGAATTAGGCAGATTATTTTTATAGGGTGTGATCTACTGTTTACCCTCTGAGTTTAGGAGAGAAGAAGAACCAAGAATGTTGAGAGGCTCCCCAAGGCTGCCTCACATAGTCTTGAGGCGTTATGAAACGCCACTTTCACTTCGATGGAATTAATTATCCTTCTAGAAGCAAAACTCACGTGCGGCATTTCTGAAGGGGAATGAATGAGGCTCAGTCACTGGGCACCTGTGTGTGGGGGGCGGGGGAAGCCAGGGGTTGTCTTAGATTTCTGGAGAGCCGTCTTACAGTAGATCACTCCTGCTCGCTGCAGCACAGTGGCTTCAGGGGGCGGTCGACTGCAACTCCTCTCTCAGATGGCAGCTCAGAAGATGTCTTGTCCCTGAGGCACTTCCAGCTTTTAGCTGCTCCTGTTCTGAAATACTGCTTCACCTGCATGTGTGTCCTGTCCTTTTTTGACTCTTGTTTATGGGATCATAGGCTCTTTGGATGATTGCATGACTCTAGATTGAAATATTGCATTATCCCAAAAAGTCAGTGGATCACTTTAACAAAGGAACCCAGACGAAGTGAACATCCCCAATAGGGGCTGCTTTTCTCAACCTTCCACATTAGGACATAAGCTCCAGGATCTCAGGGCCCCTCTTTTCCATGTAATGTATGTCTCTGCCTGGGGAAGGACCACACACCTGGGGAGCCCTCGGCCTTTCCTGAGGGAACTAGGGGGAGCTGGTAGAGAACTTAGAGAACCCATCATTTTAGAATTTATTTCAACTGAGAGAACAGCCAGGTGTATGTACTCTGGGCCAGGCCTTATCCTAGACCTCAGACAGTCAAAGATGTATAAGACACGGTTCCTTCCTTTAAGAAACACATCGTCTGCTGGACAGCGTGTGTTGGTCAACATCTGCACCACTACATCTATTGACACTCTCGCTGTGTAAATAAACTAGCCTCAGGCACAGGGTGACAAGTTTTACATGCAGCCATTAATGGGTTATATGACAGTAAGATTAAAAATTGCGCTGGATTTAGTGTTTTTTTCTTTCTGTGAAAATACTGGATAGATTACTTGCAGAAACAATTGGCCAGTTCAATCAACCATGGTTGTTTTTTTTTCTTCTTCTTCTTCTCGGAATTCAACATTTTGGGGCTGCCCTGAGCAAACAGACATGATGTATGCAGCCACACCTTGGCACTACCTATGGCAGGCCTCCAGGTGGGGAGCCGCACGCACAGGCGGGGGGATGGTTTGTCAGAGAGAAGGGAGGACCTCCAGAAGATGGGGCCAGAAGCTGTCATGAAATCAGACTTGGCACTCTGCATGCCCAATGAGAGCAGTTTCCTACAGGAACGGTGTGAGTAACTTTCAGGGTCACCAACTGCTTGGGTTTTGCATAGTGTATAGGGATGATGCATAGAACCCAAAGGAATCTCATACTGCATTGCAGGGCCCACTCAAGAGTGTTCTTTTGTCTCTCATAGGAGCAGCGAGGGACACTTTATCATCTTTGGTGACAGGGCCGTGGAAATGTAGGGGTTCTCTTCTGACAGCCCTAATTACCTTAATAACCTGTTACAGTTTTATTGATTATGGTTTCATTTTGAATGTCTATCTCTATCCTCCAGTATGAGTATGATGTTCCAACCTCAGCAGCATAAGAGAGACCACATCATGAAGGGAGTCACGACTTGGCACAAGAGCCACCCAAGGTCATGGGACAGAAATGAGAAAAACTGGTATCTCTGGAGATGCAGCTGAGAAGGCAAAATCAGGGCATCAGTGACCTTTCTTTCCAATCTAGCCTCTTCCCACAAAGCAAATAGCAAGTCTTGTGTGTTGTTTATGGCCACTCCCTGTTCCCCTGCTGGCCGTTTAACTCAAACTCACTCCCATATGGGCTATTCCCTTTCCAGTTCAGAAAACCGACAGGAATGTGGAAGTCCTCAGTGGTCCAGAGGTCATCACTGAGGAATTGTGTGTCTGACCTGTTGCTCCTCGCTCCTTTGTGCTCACTTTGTTCTTGGTCACATCGCAGTTTGCAGGGACTGTCACCTACCCTGATTCATACCTGGGTTGGCTGCGTGTCTGGACCCCTGGCCTAGTCCTTTTATCCTGAGGTTAAATCTACTTCTGATATTTCCAAAATCTGTTAAGGCAAGCTCCATTGTTGTATGGCCCAGATGTGCACCTGAGACCCCTACTCCCTCCACCTCTGCCGGATGGACCAGATCTCTTTAAATTTAACCCAGATTACAATAAAGTTTACTTAAACCCTAAATTGGGAGCATTCCTGCAGGGCACAAAATCTTCTGTGCTGGTAAATTTTCTCTAGCCAAATGCCTAGTTTTATTTCCTCCTACTTAGTAATAGCTTCCATCCTGCAAGCTTAGAGTCCAGGCAGCACCACTTAGAATTGACCGTTTGGGACAACAGTGAGATGGCGTTTCCCATCCGACAGACAGAGCCGAGCCTCGGGGACCCCAGGTGCTGGTCATTTCCCAGAAGCAGGCAGTGGCCAGTTGTTCCTAAGCGGCAGAAGCCAGACACAGGTGTTAAGTATGAGACAAGGATTTCGTTTTGGGAAACAGGATTATCCCTCAACATGGCTTTAGTGAGAAGAAGAGCAATGCTGCTAATATTAGGAACAAGGAAGCACGTCAAATCCCCGCGTACAGCCTGAGGAAGTCAAGGAGAGATACATGGCTTGAGGAGCAAGAAAAGACTCAAAGAATAACCCCTGCAAGTAGCAGATCCGGGGTCCACGTGAACAAGGAGGTGCCCGGGAGAGGCTGAGTGAGGGATGCTGCTTTGAGAGGATGCCAAGGTAATTTGCTACCAGATGATGGGGCTAAGTTCTCAGATATAGAGTGGCTGCCAGTGAGGAGTGTCTGACAAATGGAAGAAAGTAGAGGTCAAGGCAGAAAGCATGAGCTAAGGGCCTGGTGTTCTTGGTGTTCTATTGCCAGCTTCAAAGCGGTGAATTTCTGAGAGTTTTGACTCTTGTGGTAAAGAGCGTTCCGTCTCAGAGTCCTTCCTTCTTTTAGGACAGACGTGCTAGTGGCTAGTTCTAGACTTCCAGAATATGGTGGACCACTCACATTTCCTATACAGTTTGTATCCTGAACCATAATTTTTTTTAGAAACCTACCCTCATGTACCATCTCCTCGCTTATTTTATTAGCCCTGCCCCAGGTTTACTCTTATTCTGGCGTGGCTCCTTGAACTCATTATAATTCTGACACTATTTCAGGAACAGACACAATGCGGATTTGTTCCAGAGTAGATGTTTGGGGCAGGGCAGTGTAAAACAGCAGGCAAACATCTGAGGTTTGACATCACACTGCCTTGGGTTTGAATCGCTGACGTCAGTGTGACCTTGACATTTCCCTTATCCCATAAAATGAAAAGAGCAGAAGGTTGCTAAGGGTTTTAAGTGATGCAAGTAAGATACACAGTGCAGCCCCTGGCACTTAGTGCTCAAGTAATATATTGTTATTATTACTCAGTATTTTTCTTGATAATATTTGTTAGTCGCTAGAGAGCATTAATATTGGGGCTAATAGCTTGAATGATTTCCATTTGGAGGGTATCTGGCAGCTCAGAACCTTTAGTTTTATAAAGATGATGAAGTGTTTTTCTCTAAAAATGTTGCTTCACTTGAATTCAAAGTTCATCTGTCCCATTTCTGTCCAGTCACATTGAATTCTGAAGTCTTGCCACCGTTTGTCTGTAATAGTTTGGCATTTCAGTGCTTAGGAATAGCTTAATATCTTTTGAAATTTTGAAACTTTGAGAGTACAATTCTGCTTCAAGATTATTTTTGAAAATGCTACATCCCTGGATGTACCCTGGGAGAGCTCCACAGCTTAAATATTAACACAGGTTTCTGCTTATCACTATGCTTGGCTTACTATCTTTTAAAAACAGATTAGTATGGAGTGACGCTTACACTGCTAGGTCACCAGTAGACCAGATGAAAGATCAGCATCAAAGTTGAATTAGAAATTTCCTGGTGGAAATATAAAGAAATCCACTGTTTCTTACAAAGAAGTGATTTGATTAAGCCACAGATAAGATATAAAGGACTAGAAGAGAATTGAACAAAAATTTTCCCCAAGATTTTCTACTTGGAGCAATTTACAGATATGATGTAATAAGAAATAAAGGAAAAGAAATTTGGGTCATAATCAGGTGGCGGGTTCAAAATTTGTCATCACACGCTAACATTATATAATATAACATAATGTAACTTAACAATATAATACAAATGCAACTTTTAACATTCTCTGTAACTAAACCTGCTAACAAGCTACTTATGTCAGCTACTGGTTGGAAAAATTTAAGGAAGGACAGTCTCTTCCTGGTTTAAAATTTAGTCTCTTTTCTGTAATACCTAGTTTTTCAGGGGTTCTCTCACATGCGCTTCTCACCCCACGAGTGGTTGGTTCATGTTTCATCCTCCTAATAGAGAGCGATGTCTTCTTCCATTCGGCACTGCTGCCCTCCACTTGATCTCTGGGTGTCTGCCACTTACCTGCTGTGCCCATTGCTCACATCTGCACCCACTGCCTTCGAGTCATAAGGACTCAGCTCCTGCCTCATTCCAACCTCAGGCTTCTCCCAGACCTGTAGCCATTGAAGCACTTTCCTATTCTCTTCTGGGGCCACCAGGAAAGTGTGGATCTCAACGCACCACTCACATTGGGAAACCAAGTGGCGCTGTTTTTCATTCTCTCTTTACCTGAATAAATAGATCATGTTGACTTTTCTACCCCTTTGTAGATTCCCTGATTTGCACCCTGTGAGGCATTTCGTCTGAGTAAAGCGAGATTCAGAAACAAACTTTCTATACCATGGAATTCTGAAAATATAAGAAGATCGCTATTCCCTATGCAACCATGAGAGGGGGCAGGGAAGTCCCCCTCGGGGACACGCATATCCCTGTTTTCCAACTCCACTGTCTCTTTCTCCTTCCTCTCTCTCTCTAGGTTCCTCCACTTTGCCGACCACAAGCCTCCCACCAGGCCAGATGGGTGTTTTCCTTCCTTCTAAAAGGAAAGTGAGCCTCATTTCAATCTTGCATTCTCCCCACTCTCTGGTTTATAGAAAAACTGCTATGGTCTGAATTCTCCAAGCTGGAGCTTAATAATTGAAAACCCGGTCCTGGGACTTCCCACAAAACCTTTCTTCTCTCAGATGCCTGACTCTTCTTTTTTCCCTGGCTTCTGCCCTTTCCCTGAAGGGATGTTCAACTTCTATATGTGTAGAACCGTAAAGCAACAAGAATTATAGGGAATCAGAAACAAATTGAATATAGGATCATATTTCAAAATATTAGTTATAAAATATTAGTTACAGCTGCACAGCCCAACTCTCTGTAAGTGAGTTAGTAAGTGGGTAGGACCAGGTCCTGCCTATTTGGGGTGGCCCAGGAAGGCAAAACGTTATATAGAAGTTCAAAGTTCAGGAGCAGATCCAAAGGAGGGCAGGTTCCCAGGGGAAAAAATGAGAAGAAGTCCCTTGAAGGAAAGAGAAATAATCCTGTAGGCAGAAAACTGATTATTAGGAGATTGGAGAGTAAATCTCCCAGCATGCAACCAAACTGGAAAGGCAAAGGAAAAAGACTAGCCAAGCACATGTTTGTGGCTGAGTTGTCCAGTGTGGGTTAATAAGCAAACATACAAGCTAGTGGAGGGAAGAGGAGAAGGGGCTCAGGGAGTTGTCCTGGGTTGGATATTGTCCCCCCAAAGTCATGTTGTCAGTATCTCAGAACATGACCTTATTTGGAAATAGGGCCATGGCAGATACTATTGGTTAAAATGAGTTCATACTGGAGAAGGGTGGGCCCTTAATTCAATGTGACTGATGTCCTTAGAAGGAGAGGAGAAGGCACAGAGATACACACACGTGGGGGAGAACCCCATGAGGCCACAGAGGCAGGGAGAGCAGTGGTGCACCTACAAGTTAAGGAATGCCAAGGATTGCCGAGACAGCGCCAAAGGCTGAGAGCAAGGCAAAGATCAGAGGGCTCCCCGAGGGCCTTCAGAGAGAGTGTGGTATGCTGCCACCTTGATTTAGGATTCCCAGCCTCCAGAAGTGTGAAGAGAATGAATTCCTGGTGTCGTAAGCTGCCCAGTTTGTGGTACATTGTCACGGCTGCCCTCGGAAACGAAGCGACCAGCTCACACCTGTCCCTGGGGCACAAGTCTATGCAAAGGTCGTTTGGCTGAAACTTCTGTAGCCGCCATCCCAGGTCCTGGCCATCGGGAAGTTTTCTTCTAAATCGTTATGGAATCACACTTCTCTAGGTTGGGCAAATCAAATAACCTTAGTGGCGCATGAATTTCCACATCTGTAAGATATACTACTTACTCAGGAGAATATTGAGAGTCAGGTGGAGTAATGTCTGTTAAAACATAGGCGATGGTGTCCTCTCTCAGGGAACCAGAGAGAACCAAGAAGAGCAGATTTGAAGGACTCCTATGCCCAAGGTCCCTTTGCTGCAGCTGCTCCCAAGAGGCAGGGATGTGGGTGTCCTAGAGAGGGGTCAAAGCAGAAGTTCTCTGTGCTTGGTGTCCTCCTGCACGAATCTGACGAACGCCCAGGCAGTTAGCAGAAGCCTAGAAAGAGGAAGCCTCTCCCTTCTTCTCTCTCTCTTTTTCTTATACTCTTGTAACCAGAAGATGGTCATTTACCCCTTCTTCTCATCTATCCCCTTTAAATAAAATTCACTTACAGCAGCAGTTTTCAAATTTTCCTTTCTTGCCATTTTTTTAACCTCAACCCACAATAATAAATATATTTTATATTATGACTCAACATACACACACACAAAACACATTTTTTCTCATAACACAATCATCTTTAGCACATGTAAAGCATTTTGATGTGTTCCATTCCATTCTCTTCCATCTTATTTTGTTTTTACAAAGTAGAGTCTGACGATATTAAATTTGTTCCTTAACTCCTTAATGTGTCAAGCATCATATCAAGTGCAAATGCCTGGTTTTTGATGTGCTGAATTTTGCCTAAAAAAATTTAAGCAAATTCTCTATCTGAAAAGGCTGAAAAGAGCATTTCCCTGAACTCTCTTGCCCTGAGACAATAAATCTCTTGGTTAGGCCTTGGAGGAGGGATAACTGTTGAAGACGTATTTGGAATGACATACTTCTTTACCTACTTTGCATACCATTTTTTTCATTTGATATAGAATGACGTTTTTCCATGGCATAAGTGATCATTCAGCCACATTTTAAATGACTGAGCAGCAACCCAATGTGTGGACACAATGTCCTCATTTAACCAAGCTCCTTTTGCTGGGCATTTGGTTTGTTTCAAAAGCTTGCATTCTAAGGGGAGGAGACAAATAATGAACAATAAACAAATAAGCAAGCAAACAAGGATAACTTCAGACTGCAATAAGTACTTTAAAAAAAACAGTGATGCAATGGAATCTGAAAGGGTTGGGGATTTGATCAGATAACATCATCAGGAAAGTGACTTCTGAGATGGACCTGAGAAGGATAAAAGGCCCACCCTACAAAGAGGTGGGGAGAGGTCTACAAACAAAAGGACAAACGAGTTCTTGAAAGTTGAAGGAGCAGGAAGAGGGCTTTCTGAGAAGTCGTTAGGGTGCAGCCTGTGGAGAACCTAGACGCCATGTGAAGAGAAGGTTTTAGTCTCAGTGCTGGTGTAAGCCCTAGACAACTCAGAGAGACGGGGGCAAGGGATGGGGAGAGAGAGACAGACAGAAAGACAGACTATCCCCAAAGAGAAGGGAGCCGATAGTCAGCACATAGATGGGGTACGGCTGTGAATGAATCTGGGCACTGATCATATGAAACTTAAAATAAATGTCAGAGGTCAGAAAACAAACAATTTATATTCCCCCAGGAACATGGATTGTTTTTGAATTCAATTATGTTTTTTCGTGTTTGTAATACTGTTTTGTGGTTTTGTTTGTGTATGGCTTGTACACTTTGGTAAAATTCTACCTTATTACTATGAATGAGAAATTTTTAAAACTATATTTTCTCATTGGTTATTGGTGTGTAAGAGAGTTATTTAATTTTTGTATACTCATTTGATAACCAGCTGAAATTGCCTATTAGGTCTATTTTTCTTTTTCTTTGATTGTCTTGAGTTTGTCTGTTAGTGAGACAATCATATAATCTACTAGTAATGATGATTTTGATTGCTTTCCAGTAGTAATGCGTCTCCACTTCTCCCTTTTTGTGAGATTCTATTGGCAAGAACTTCCATTATAACACTGAAAAGTGTTAGTGATAACATGTTCAGATTTTAATTGGAATGCTTCTGGTGTTTCACAGTTCACAATGCCATTGAGTGTTGGTTTCAGATGGATATACAATTCCTAGTTTAATAAAAGGTTTGTTTGTGTTGGTGCTTCTAGTTGTTGATGTTGCTTTTCCTGGTTATTCTCCCATCTAACTCACCCAATCTGCATGGATGATAAATTTAACCAAATATAACCTTTTTGGCATATATTATAATTATTTTACGATAATTTTAAACCTAGGTTCATTGTAATGATGTATTGGGGTTATCCAGAGAAAGTGAACCAATAGGATATATACGGATATACATAAGAAGAGATTTATTATAGGAATTGGCTCATGTGAATATGGAGGCCAAGAAGTCCCAATATGTGCTGTCTACAAGCTGGAGACCCAGGAAAGCCAGTGGTGTAATTCAGTCCAAGTCTGAAGACTTGAGACCGGGGGGCCAATGGTGTAAGTCCCAGTTCCAGTCTGAAGGCCTGAGAACTGAGGTGGGGGAGGGGGGGGGCGATGGTGTGCCTCCCAGTCCAACACCTAAGGCCCTAGAACCAGGAGCTCCAGTGTCCAAGGGCAGGAGGTGGATGTCCCAGCTCAAGCAGAGAGCGCATTCACCCTTCCTCTGCCATTGGTTCTATTCCAGCACTCAGTGAATTGGATGACGCCCATCTGCATTGGGGAGCGCCATCTTCTTTACTCAGTGTGCTGATTCAAATGCTGATTTATTCCAGAAACACCCTCACAGACACACCCAGAAATAATGCTTTACCAGCTATCTGGGTAAATATCAGATTTATCCCGGTATCCTAGCCCAGTCAAATTGACACATAAAATTAACCATCACAAATGACGACAACTACCGTGAAAATTTATGATGTATTAGGCAACATGCTAAGTATTATATCAATTATTATCACAATAAAGCTAGGAGAAACGTATCATTAACCATTTGCATCTGGAGAATGCTGATATTTAGAGAGCTTAAATTCCTTGGCCGAGAATGACTTCTAAATCCAAATCTATCCGGTCAAAAACTACTTTGACGGATTTTGATGTATTTAATCAATTTTAATTCCTATTCATATTAGTATGGATAGGTGATGTTGAGAAATTATGTAACAAAATATCTAAGCCATTTAAACATTAATAATTTGACCTTCAAAATCACCATATGAGGTAGAACCTATCATTATTTAGTTTATAGATGAGAAACTGAGGCACAGAGGGCTTATTATGTTGAAATATCTTTGTGTTTCAGGAAAAAACTCACACTTGTAATAAGGTATTATGGTTTTAATAAAGTACTAGATTACGAATAATTTTATTTATATTTTTCTTATATTTATATTCTTATTTGAAACTAGTCTGAAGTTTCTTTTTTGTGCCATTTCATTAGGTTAACTGGGAAGCTTGTAGTTTTTATGAGCTCCAGAATATTATGGATATGGTTACACAAAGGTTCCAAAGAGCTCACCCACCCGTCATCAGGGCCTGCGTGTTTTGAAGGGCTTCCCCCGCTGGTCTGTTCAATTTATGGCATCATAGTAAGTCATGTATTTCTTAACATTTACTAAAATCCAGTATTATGAATTGCGTAGTCTTAGAATTTAATAAACATCTCCTCTAAATCCATGTTTATGTCACTTTCTCATTCTCAAAGCTTAGTCTTTTTATTGTCTTAATGTGTGCGTACATCAGTATATATGTTCCATGAGTTTTCAAGTGTCATCGTTGTTTTGTGTCTTCAATCCACCAGATTTCAAATTTATTTGTCAATTATACCATTTCATGTTTTCTAACTAATTGAGTCTTGTTTTAATTTTCATCTCTAATTATTCCTCTCAGTTTACTTGGGATAATTTTGGCATTCTAGCTATAGCCTCTTAGATTGAATAATTAGTTTATTTTTATTCCTACCTATTCGTTGATGAAAATAGTTAGATTTATGCCTCTTATCCTGAGTGTAGAATTTGCTGTTTCATTATATTTTTGACATATCATGTTGTCTTTTTTGTTAATTTCAACATAGTCTAAAATAATTGTAGTTTTGAATTATTTGTTAACTAAGCAGCTGCCAAGGACAGTTTTTAAATTATTTGCTTGTGATTAGTTTTCTGACATGTTAATTATAACATAATGAGAATATATAGACTACAATTTCTGCTTTTTTATGTTTGGTGAAATTTTCCTTGTGGCCTTTTAGAACATTTTTTTTCCAGGTTAATATTTTGTGGACTCTGAAAATACTGTGTAGTCTTAAATGTAAGATACAAAATTTTATATGTAAATATGTAAACCAACCTTCTTGATTCGATTGTTCGCACGCCCTCCAGCCTGGCAACATCTTGGTACCTGCTGCACGGCTGTGGTTTGTCATCCCGTCTTGCAGAGGAGCAGTCCGAGCCAGCTTGGCTTCTCATTCACTGTAGATATTTGCTTGTTCTCCCTATGTGCTTTCAGTGTTTCACTTCCTGTTTGTAATTCCCATGTTTTATCAGGTCTTCTCTAGATAAGGATTTTCCCAGTAATTATACCTTAAATGTAGTCAGCCCTTTCTCTCCTCTGGAATGTTTTCTCGTATTTGTTTCTTCTCTATACTCTTTTGGGAACAACTACGCTTTGCTCCATCTTTATTCTTTGCTCCCCCTCTTTCTCTATATAGTTATTTCATATACACATATGAAATGAGTTCCAAGATATGTATAACTTGTGTGTGTATTCATTCTCTATTATCACTTCAACTCTGTCATTTTCCTCTGCGTTCTCAGGAAGTTTCCCAGGCTTCTGGCCTGAATTGATACCAAGCAATGGGCTTGCTCTGCTCACGGGGATCTGAGCCAATTAAACACAATGAGTTGGAGATGGAGAAAGGAAGTTTAACTAGATTAGCCAGCTGATCAGAAGACAGGTGACTAACGTCTCCAAAACCCATCTTCCAGGATTACAGAATCTTGAGGCAGTTATATAGGGAAAATGGGCAGTAAGGAGGGGTCCAAGGATGTTGGTCTCCAGGCCTGACAGGCTCCAGGCATCACATTTTTCATTCTTCTGTCCGCTATGATAGACACCTTGTAAGTGTGCTTCACTCCTGTGGTCAGCCTGTTCCTGGCGAGAAACTCATAGAACAAAGTTTTAATTTATCAAGCTTTCAGGGATTACATACATAAGTGGAGGCCAATAATCGGGAGAGCATGTGAATTTTTTAGAGTACGTGCAGAGCAGCGAGTAGTCACACAGAGGAGGGTCTGGGGCCTCACTATGCTCACTTCCAATATCACTGCTTGGACTTTCACAGCGGTAGATATCCACACCAGAGTCAAATGGGAATGTTAACTTGATCGCTAATTGGTAATTGTCCTTGGAGCCCTTTGATAACTCATTTATTACTTTCTTTACTCTATTTTCTTCTAACGTCCTCCCCCAAGGCTCCCAAGGCCATAAGCCTTATCAAGTAAGTAGTTAGGATTTTCTTCCAGCTCTTGCAATAAATTATTTTCAGAGGTGTGCTCTTCTCCATGCCATTCCCATTCTCTTTTGCTGAAGTTCTTGTTTATTAGCCCAAAGCAGAGTAGTTTTCTTTTTAAAGAGAGTTTAGATCTATCAGGATTTAATTGCTTTTATTTTTTTAAGGTTTGTATTATTATTATTTTGCTGGGAAAGCTTCACCCTGAGCTAATATCTGTTGCCAATCTCCCACTTTTTAAATTTTTTTTCTTCCTCCCAGCCCCAGTACATAGTTGCGTGTTCTAGCTGTAACTCCTTTTAGTTCTTCTATGTGAGCATGGCAGCCGACAGACAAGTGGTGTGGTTCTGCACCCGGGAACCAAACCCCGGCCGCCAAAGTGGAGTCTGCCGAACTTAACCACTAGGCCATCAGGGCTGGCTCTATCAGGATTTAATTTTTGTTAACCAAACATATGGATTGTCTTAGGTCCTGCTTTCTTTCTCCTTGAGCAAAGGTGACATTCTCTTCTGAGAGTCGTGGTAGAAGATAGACTGATGGAGCTCTGACAAGGAGCAGGATGTGCAATTCTCTGTTACTTTGAGGTATTTTTCTACTGCTGGCATAATCTGATTTTCTAGTTCTAAACCAAGATGGTAGGTAAAGACGATAATTACCAGGGTGCTCCAGCGGGATTTTCATGTCTGTCCCCTTTTAGTGCTCATTTGGAGTAGCTGTACTTTCCAGAATGTATGTATTGTGGTGCCTCCTATGCAAATGGCACCTGAAATGTGCTGTTCAGTTGGGGAATACACACAGCATCTTCCTGAATTTTTTTTTCAATTTCTTGATTTTGGTCAAGGACTGAATCCAGGTAAATTTCTTCCTTTCTTTTTTTCCCCCTCTCAGACTACTTCTGTTTATATTTTAAGTATGTCAGTTGCTCCCAGATTCTAGCCCAAGGTTGAGTCTGTTTTACTTACCTGTTAGTTTTTGTCTTGTTCTGTGTTTTTTTGTCCATAGGGAGAAGGCTGCATTAGCGGTCTATCAGCCGCGTGTCATTTAAAGGGGGATTATCTCATTTAACTTTCTGTACTTAGTTTAAGTTATTCTCTCTACTTCCATCTGTAGGCAACCCAGCATGAGTGGTTTCATTCTTCATATTGTTACTTGGTAGTCATAAAGAATTTTCCTTGGTTTGTACTCTTTAGGTTATTTTGAATTCTGTTAAACTGTCCTCCTTGTTTATGAGAGACCTGTAAAGAGAGTGATGGAATCACAAATAAAATCTTTTATAACACGAATCGCACTCTAGAGCAACAGAAATGAAACTGAGATGGATTCAACACATGTCATCAGATTTGAAAGTAGGAGAATTCTTGTTTCACAATCTTGGAGAAAATGCTCAGAACCACGAGGGATACAAAATCCTTGTACCCAATATATTGTGCATTCTTATTTCATTTTTTAAATCAACTTCCTATGAAAGAAAAGGAATAAATACCATAAAGTATGAATTAAAAGTTATATATGGGTAGTTATATTACTTCATTTCAAACATTTGTTAAATCCACACATAGGCAAGTGTAGGATTCGTAGAAGGCTCTGGCCTTACTTTCCTGGTCCACCTTGGAGGTCACCTGCTGTTTCTGTGAAGAATTCACGAATGGATGAATGAATGGCTTCCTACCTCAAATGCCTCAGTCTGAGGGCTTTCTCTGGCTCTAGAAACACATTAGGAGTCTGCTCAAGCAGCAGGTCAGAGATGGGGAGGAGTTAATGCCCCCAGAAGCAACCCTGAAACAAGAAGAACACTTGTTGGTAGATAAATAAGTCAGCTTCCTCGCCCCTTGGGGGAGAATTCTCTTAGTGGATAGTCAGCGAGTCAGAGTCCCAGCTGCCCACAGCACAGCCCAGCATTAACACATCTTTTATTGGCCTTCCTCCCTTTCTGATCTCCCTTTCTTAATAGTGCTTCCTAGGACCTGGTTCTGCTTTTAGGGGAACCCCATCTAAGAAAGGAGGAAAGTCCCAGAAGTCTATAGGATGGCAGATAAAAATTAAGGAGAGGAATCAATCAATGCATAAAGGACAAATGACAGTATTTAATTAGAAATTGATTCTATCCAATTAAATGTTTCATCAAAATGCTTGTTCTAACCCTTTGTTTTACATAATTATAAGTGTTAGTTTTCCAAATAAAAGCTTCATGTCAGGAAGTCAGCGATAGCTGCTGAATCTGCTGTCTGCCTCATGTCATTTTACTTCATTTAAAAAGTCTTTGTATTTTGAAAATTTAAGAATACTTCAGAATTCTAAATGTAGAGTATAAAAATCCACATATCTTGTCATCCAATTTCTTTTTTTACTCCTTATTTTCTTTTATCTTATTTTTAATAATAATTGCATATAGTTAAGATGTACCAAATGATTCAATATACATATACATAATTAAATGATTGCTACAGTTAAACTAATTAACATATTATCTCCTCACATCTCCTCACATAGCACCCTCTTTTCTTGTGATGAGAGTGCCTGAAATCTACTCTAATGGCAAACTTTCCTTTGTCAATACAACATTATCCGCTATGTTCATCATGCTGTGTATTAGACCTCTAGACTTATTCGTCCTACAGAACAGCAACTTTGTGCCCTTTGACCAACATCTCCCCATTTCTGCTCCCCACCCCTTAGCCTCTCTAACCGCTGTTCCACTCGCTGCTTCTACAGAGTCAACTCTTTTAGAGTCCACATACAAGTGAGGTCTTGCAGTTTTTTCCCTTCTGTGTCTGGCTTATTTCACATAGCATAGTGTCCTTTAGGTTCATCCATGTTGCTGTAAATGGCTGGATCTCCTTTTTTAGGACTGAATAATATTCCATTATATATAAATGCCATAATTTTTTATCCATTCACCTGTTGATGGACACTTAGACTGTTTCCATATCTGTTGTGAATAGTGCTGAACTGCTGTCCAATTTCAATAAATATTGCTTTTTACTATACTTGTTTTACATATCCTATCCTATTTATTTTTTTAAATCTTCATGGAATTGTAATATACATGCAGAAAAATGCACATGTTGTAAGTGTATAGCAAAATGAATTTTCTCAAACTGAACACACTCATGTAACCATCTCCAGATAAAACAAATAGAATGCTACCAGCACTCCCAAATGCCCCCCTCACACACACGTGCACACTTCTTTTCAGTTATTACTCACACTAACAAAGGTTACTATTCACACTAACAAAAGTAAACACTATTCTAACTCGCATGAGCCTTTTAAGCAAATAACACACATCCTATCATTTCACCCCTACGTGTACCCTGCTTTATTGCATATTATTAAATCTGATCTAAAGACAAAACTGCTCCCTAACTCCACCACAGTTTACCTAAAAACACACACAAAATTTTTCCAAAAATTTCGTTATAAAATGCTTTCCTCAAATTGAAATGAACTAAAACCTGGATTTAGTGAATTAAAGAGAAACAGAGAATAAGAGAATAGCAGGCATATCTCCACTCTGTGGGTTTGGACTAAGTAGGAAAGTGGTGTCCCAGGTTCCAAGATCATGTAAGAAACCTACTGACTTTGAGAGTGCCTACCCCTCCCCTCCTTGACCTGGATTAATTTGCTGAGAAACCCTGCATTTCCATTAATAATATCCTTATAGTGAAATGTTACATTCTAACTTTAATCCAGGTTTGCAAGTAATTGTTTTATTTGGATTTAAAGTCATAATCTATGTTGAAAATTTTATTTTAGGATGCCTAGAGGCAATTAAGAATAATTTTCTTTTTATCAGGATACATCTGTTGATTAAAAAACTAGTTTTGAATTTATAAAGTGCTCAAAGTAATTAATTTTAACAGTGACACAATGCAATGTACTTTTGGAACAGTCTTTCCCTACAATACCAGAGAATTCCATATTCATTAGATACTTCCTTATTTGACAGACAAATGCCTGAAGGAGACAATTATTGCAGTGTCTGACTCAGTGTACTATCTTTTCGGCTAAAATGTAGCCCTCTTCTTGTTAGCACAGAAATAAAGAGCTAATAGGGAACTTCATCAAGCTTCTTATTTGCATTTCAAAGTAATGCATGACTTTTATGTTCATTTTCCATCTTAAATTAACAATTTTTTTAAAAGAAAAATTAAATTATAAATAGGAAATTGATCAAACATATCTGGCTAATCATCTGTCTGAGAAATTCTAGGCTCATAATAAAATTTTCATGTTTTTCCCCCTTTACTAGTTTGGAGCAAATATGTATTCTGACTACTCAAATAATAACATAATCATATTCAGTTAAGAAAACACTCAAGTAAGCACAAAATGCTGATTTCTTACCAATTATTAAAAAATTAATAAGTACAAAATAAAATTACATAAAAGAATATTAAAGTTGTGATATATTATTGAAAATAATTTACAGTGTCTATTATTTTGACCTTATTTTTCAAATTACCTAAAGACATCATTCTCAGAAACACTGACTTCCAGCATGCAGAATTGAAAATTCTCTCGGGGGCCGGCCCCATGGCCGAGTGGTTAAGTTTGCGCACCCCACTGTGGCGGCCCAGGGTTTCGCCATTCGGATCCTGGGCGCGGACATGGCACCTCTTGTCAGGCCATGTTGAGGCAGTGTCACACATGCCACAACTAGAAGGACCTGCAACTAAAATATACAACTATGTACCGGGGGGGAATTGGGGAGATAAAGCAGGAAAAAAAAAATCTCTCATCTGCCTTGTTTATTCTACAGATAACGTACACTTGCCATTTATTTTTCTAATTTATCAAGCATTTAAATGTGTGCATTTCTTTACCAAATTCACTTACTCAAAGAAGTCTAATCTATCTGTCTAAATCAATCTTTGAAGAAATATTTAAGAGCGTGAATTTCCAGGGATGTTGCAAAAAGAAAGGGCAATATAGTAAAAATGTTCAGCATTAATCTTCTAGCTCTCAAATAATAATTCCAAACACATGAATTATATATCAATGAAAAATAAAACTAATTTTTAACTTTATTTGTTCTTTTTCAAATGTCATTGCTATCATGGTTAGTTTGAGCTTGTTAAGAAACCTCAGTGTGGTAGTCTAGCTAATTTTGACCAACACTTCCACTGAAAGCACAATCAGGACACTCAAATACAAATTTTTGTGTATCTACACTTTTATCTACATCTATCTGTCTGTCTGTCTATGTAGACAACAAAGAACTAAAAGTGCAGTGAGGATTATAGAGCCAAGATCTGAGAGAAGATGAAAACTCAGTGCAGCCAGCCCAGCTTTTGCAGCCATTCTCCCCCAAGAAGAATGAGCGTATTCCTGAAGAAGTGGCTGAGAATCTGAAAAGCAAGGCAAAACTTTCAACATATTCGAGGACCTAGAGTGGAAGAATTTGTGATTTAGGGCCCACCAAAAAAAATAGAGTCTAGTAAAATATCAAGTTGGAGTTGGAACCCCAAGGAATGAAAGTTAGGAGTAAGGGTGGAGCTGAAATAGACCAGCTCTCACTGGGTCTGAATTACAGCTTTGAATCAACTCCAGCGCATATTAAACTAAGGAGATCTAGAATTACTTATGCACGGGCTGACACAAGAAGGAACTGTAAATCTTCTCTGAAAAATGGTCATGTCATCTTAGGTCTCAAATAAGCCCTACAGTTTTTTATAAATAATACTGATCACTTTATCCAAAATAACCAAAGATATGAGAAAATAAGACAAAGTGATTGTTATGGGCTGAACTGTGTTCCTTGCAAATTCATATGTTAAAGTCCTAACGCCAAGTATCTCAGAATGTAACTAAATTTGGAGATAGGACTTGTAAAGAGGTAATTAAGTTAAAATGAGGTCATGTGGATGGGTCCTAATCCAAAACGATTTATATCCTTGTGAGAAGAGGAGATAAGGACATAGACACATACAAAAGGAAGAACACATGAAGACGCCAGAGGAAGACATCCATTTACAAGCCAAGGAGAGAGCCTTTAGAAGAAACCAACCCTGCCAACACCTTGATCTTGGACTTCTAACCTCTATGACTATGAAGTGATCAATTTCTGTTCTTTAAGCCATCTAGTCTGTGACACTTTGTTATG
The DNA here is from genome assembly GCF_021613505.1 of Equus quagga. NCBI lineage: Eukaryota > Metazoa > Chordata > Mammalia > Perissodactyla > Equidae > Equus > Equus quagga. The sequence continues at coordinate 3,708,817 of NC_060268.1, read as the reverse complement.
GCAGCCCTATCACACTAATACCGTGATCGAGGTCCAAGAGAAACAACAAGAAATAGTAATATCTACAGGGAGTCCAGAGAGGAGAGCTATCAACCATTGACTTAAAAAAAAAAAAACAAGCTTCTGCTTAATATATTCAAGGAAATAAAAGATGTGATTGACACAGAAATAGAAACTATTATAATAAACTAAATGGAATTTCTTCAACTGAAAAATTCAGAAACTGAAATCAAGAAGTCAAAGATGAGTTTAATAACACATTTGATACAGATAAAGAAAGAACGTTGAACTGGATGAAAAGTCAGAAGAAAATATCCAGAATAAATTGTGAAAATTTAAGAAGATGAAAAATACAGAACAGAGAATGTGAGACAAGAGATTAAGGAAAGAAAGTTCTATGCAAATATAATTGGATTCCAAGGAGGAAAGAGACAAATATTAAAGATTTAAAAGCTGAGATTTAAAAAATCTGATAATGATGTAAAGCCTCAGATTAAGATGCAAATGAAGAAAATGCACCTACACATACAAGGTAAATGTGCTAAAAATAACAATAACAAAAAAGACAGGGAGAAATGACAAAATTATCCAGGAAAGAAAGATGAATTACCTACAAAGAAGTTACAATAGGATGAAGCCAGACTCGTCAAACAAAAAAACAGAATTGAAGCCATATGACAATGGACTAATATCTTCAAAGTATTAAAAGAAGTTAAACATTCTATACCCAGAGAAAATATTCTCCAAAAACAAATGAAGAGGGCTTGAAAACAGAAAAAATGCTCACTCTTAGTCTCAATAACAAAAATGCAAAATAAAACCACACTGAAATGCCATTTCTCATCTCTCAGAGTGGTAAACATTGAAGTTTGGAAATGCTCTGTTATCAAGACTAGGAGAGCAGGCCCTCTCAGATAGCACAAATTCACTCTTAACTATGGAGAGAAATTAGGTAATTTGGCAAAATACAAACGCATTTTCCTTTTTGTCCAGCAATTCTTCATCTAGGAATCTGTCTCAAATATATAGTCACAAAATATGTGAAAAGACAAATGTACAAGGAAGTCTATTGCAGTACAATTTGTGCTAGCAGAAGAATAGAAACAACCCAAATATCCATGAATAGGGACTGATTAAAGAAACTATGGCATGATATTTAGTTGAGGAGATTTCCTAGCTAAGTGTTGAAGATGGAGCCTGGTTTATTCTTGCTGCTTAGAGTAAAACTTGAAAGGAAAGCGATAAATTGAAGGAAAACTCTTAAACAGAAGATGACCTGAACTGATGATTTTGGAAATTCTCAGTCTACCCAGATAGTGAGAGATGCTAAAATTAGGAAGTTCAGTATTAGGAAAGTGCTCTAGAGAAAATGCTGAGGGTGTGACCCAGAAATCCTTCCCTGGATCTCAGAACATCAAAAGATCAGAGTATTTAGTCACACAAAATGACTCTTGGAGAGATTAAGGGCATGGGCAATGTTCCTCAGCCATGTCAGCAGAAGGAAAAAATTGAGAAGGGATCACTTAAGTAAGATCTCTGGGGGAATCCTTTCACAATGCGTATGTATATCAAATCATCACGTTGTACCCTTTAACTAGCTTACAATTTTATTTGTACCTCCATAAAGCTGAAAGAAAAATCTCTCTATCGGCCTCTTATCTAATAGAGTGAAATTCTGTGACATACACAGGAGACAGAAAGCTCTTGAAATTTTTATACCAGCAAAAACACTGCCTGTCTAATCGTGAGAAAAACATCAGCAAACTCTAGTAGTGGGGCATCCTACAAAATACCTGACTAGGATTCCTCAAAGCTGTCAAGGTAATCAAAAACAGAGAAAATCTGTGAAATGTATGGCCAAGAGAAGCCTAAGGAAGTATGACAACTGAATGTCACATGGTGTCCTGAATGGGATCCTGGAATAGAAAAAGGACATTAGGTAAAAACTAAAGAAACCTGAGTAAAATATGCACTTAAGTCAATAAGAACGTATCAATCTCATTTATTAATTCTAACAAATGTACTACGCTAATGTAAGATGTTAATAGTAGTAGAAACTAGGTGTGGGGTATATGGGAACACTCTACAATATTTTAGTTTTTCTGTAAATGTAAAACTTTTAAAAAATAAAGTCTACTTAAAAATATAGAAGAATATGTAAAGAAGAAATGACACTATCTTTATTAAGTTAACATAATTGTGTAGATAGCAAAAACTGTCTCCATCAGTTTTTTTTCCACTTTTTAATTGAGGTAAAATTTACGTAACAAAGTTCACCATATTAAAGTGTGCATTTAAATGATTTTTAGTATGTTCACAATGTTATTCAACCATCATCATCTAATTCCAGAATGTTTTCATCACCCCCAAAAGAAATCGCATGCACATTAAGCAGTCACTGCCCATTCCTTCCTTCTCCCCAGTCCCTGGAAATCGCTAATAGTTTTTGTCTCTACGCATTTGCCTGTTCTGGACATTTCACATCAATTGCATCATACAGTATGAGGCCGTTTGTGTCTCACTTTCAGTTAGCGTAATGTTTTCAAGGCTCATCCATATTGCAGCATGCATCAGTACTTCATTCCTTTTTGTGGATGAATAATATTCCATTGTGGACACACCACATTTTTAATATAAATTTATCAATTGATGGACATTTGGGTTGTTTCCTCTTTGGGACTGTTATGAATGATGCTTTATGAACATGTTTTTGTGTACATGTATGTTTCTAGTTCTCCTAGCTATAAACGTAGGTGCAGAATTCCCATGCCCTCTGGTAACTCTGTGTTTAACTCTTTGAAGAACTACCAGAGTAGTATCTGTTTTCCACTGAAGTTCAACAATTTTACATTCAATAAGCAATGTATGAGGGTTCCAATTTCTCCAAATCCTGACCAACACTTTTTATTTTCCTGTAAAAAAAATTATAGCTATCCTACTGGGTATAAATGGTATCTCATTATGGTCTTGATTTGAATTTCACTGATGTCAAATGATGTTGAGCATCTTTTCATGGGCTCATTGACCATTTGTATATCTTCCTTGGAGAAATTTCTATTTAGATCATTTGCCCACTTTTTCATTAGGTTGTTCGTCTTTTGTTGAGTTGCAAGAGTTCTTTATATATGCTGGATACTAAACACTTATAAGATAGATGATTCACAAATATTTTCTCTCATTCTGAAGATTTTCTTTTCATTTTCTTGTGCTTTGATGCACAAAAGTTTTAAATTTTGATGAAGTCTAATTTATTTATTTTTTTCTCTCATTGCTGGTGCGTTGGTCTCATATTTAAGAAACTATTGGCTAGGGGCTGGCCCAGTGGCGCAGCAGTTAAGTGCACACATTACACTTCGGAGGCCTGAGGTTCGCCGGTTTGGATCCCAGGTGCGGACATGGCACCACTTGGCAAGCCATGCTGTGGTAGGCATCCCATATATAAAGTAGAGGAAGATGTGCACAGATGTTAGCTCAGGGCCAGTCTTCCTCAAAAAAAAAAAAAAAAAGAAAGAAAAAATGAAACTATTGCCTAATCCAAAGTTGTGAAGATTTACACCTATGTTTCCAACTAAGAGCTTTATGGTTTTACCTCTTGTATTCAGGTCTTTGATCCATAATGAGTTAATTTTTGTATATGGTGTCAGTAGGGATCCACATTCATTCTTTTGCATGTAGATAACTAGTTGTCCATTAACCATTTGCTGAAAAGAATATTCTTTTCTCATTGAATGATCTTAGCATTCTTCTTCAAAATTAATTAACCTTAGAGATATAGGTTTATTTCTAGGCTCTCATTTCTATTCACGTGACCTATACATCAATCCTTGTACCAGACTCACAGTGTTTTTGTTACTATAGCTTTGCAGTAAATTTTGAAATCAGAAGTGTGAGTCCCTGTTCTTTTTCAAAACATGGGATGTCTTTCCATTTATTTAAACTTTCTTTAATTTTTTCCAACAATGTTTTATAGTTTTTGATGTACAAGTTTTGCACTTCCTTGGTTAAATCTTTTCCCAAGTATTTTATTCTTTTTGATGCTACTGAAAATAGAATTGTTTTCTTAATTTCATTTTCAGTGTTAATTGAAATTGTGTAGAAATATGACTGACTTTTGTATATTGAACTTTTGTCCCAAGAATTTGTTAAACTCATTTATTAACTTTAATTTTTATTTGTGAATTCTTTAGGGTTTTCTATAATAAGATCATGTCAGTGCAAACAGGGATTTTTTTTTTTTCTTCCTTTTCCATCTGGGTGTCTTTTATATCTTTTACTTGCCTAATTGCCCAGCTAGAACTTTTAGTACAATGCTGACTAGAGGTGATGAGAGTAGACATCCCTGTCTTGTTCCCTGTCTTAAAAGGAAAGCTTTCAATTTTCCCCTAGTAAGTATGTCGCTAGTAACATTTTCCTAGAGGCCCTTTGTCCAACTGAAGAAGTTCCGTGCTATTCCTAGTTTGTGGGACGTTTTTATCAAGAAAGAATGTTATATTTTGTAAAATGCATTTTCTGCGTCTATTGAGATAATCATGTGGATTTTTCCTTCATTCTGTTAACATGGTTTGTTACATTGATTTTCATATGTTGAACCACCCTAGCATACTTGGAATAAATCCTACTTGATCATGGTGTATACTCCTTTTAATATATTGCTATATTTGGTTTCCTAGTATTTTATTGATGATTTTTGCATTATCATCAAGAGGATTATTGATCTGGTTTTTTTTTTCTTTTGTTTTCATTTTCTGGCTTTGATATCAGGGTAATACTGTCCTCATAGAAGGAGTTAGGAAGCGTTCCTTCTCTTCTGTTTTTTTGAAAGAGTTTGAGAAAGATTGGCTTTAATTCTTTCATCTTTACTGCTGCCTTCCTTCTGCTTGTTTTGGGTTCAATTTGCTCTTTTTTTCTAGTTTCTTAAATAGTAGGAGGATGACAAGGGAATTAAAATAGTACACTAGAAGATATCTATTCAATCACAAGAAAGCAGTAACAGTAAATTTTCCTTTATCAATAATAGTATTAAATGTCTGTGAATTAAACTCTCCAAGTTAAATGCAAAAATGGATTAAAAAAGCATCATCCAACTATATGCTGTCTATAAGATACTCACTTTACATGCAAAGATGCAAATAGGTTGAAAGTTAAAGGATTGAAAAAGAAATTCCATTTCTGTGTATTATAGACAAAGAACTTAAAATTTAATAAAATGCCATGTTGGCAGAGGAGAATGGTCAAAAGACAGAGAAGTTTACTTTGTATACTTGATAATTACTGCAATAGGAGCCTTTTGGTTATTTCTTAGAAAGGATATAAATGTTCTTGCCTTCTAAAATCTATTGTGAGAGACCTACCCACATACCTCTCATTCAGTCAACCTTGTCACCCATGTCAGTTGTTTATTTATTACTTCTCATCTCCAAATCCACCTTGCCTTGCCTTGCCTGGCTTTGTCATCCTGGAGCTGGACCTTCGGGACATTTTCCTTTGCTGGGTGGCTTGATGTTAGACTTTGCCAATAGAGGGCACTGGAAGGCCATTGCAAGATCAGAGTAGGAGGAAGGGGTTTCTCTCCCTTACCTATGTGCTGTGTTCAACATGACAGCCAGTGAATTGTTATGCAGGGGGCCTGGTACTATTCACCACAGCATCAGCTCTCAGGGATTGGAAGTTCATGCCTTCTGGAAAGTTTCTCCGTTCTATTGCAGCAGCCCTCATGGGTCTCTTGAAGCCTTACACTCTCCAAGAAATTTCTTCTCCACCAAAAATGCCACTGTGGTTTGCTAGTCAAAGCAGAAACTGTTGGTAGTTAGGAGTAAGTCAGAATCTTAGCCCAAGTTTAACTCACAGCAGGCACCCAGTTGGTCAACAGATGGATTCAATAGCTATTTCTCCAGTTCTTAAATGTGTAACTGGAATAGATACACTTGGCACTTGGCAGAATCTCTATATTAGCTTTGTGATCCATAGGTAATGGCCACAATGGTAGCAAGATCCAAGAGAAAGTCCCTGGTCCTCTCCCTTCCTGTTCAGGTATTAAACCAGAAATAATACTATATCCTTGAAGGAATTGCAAAGATTTATACTGTCATCAAAGTTTGTAAAGATACAGAGTGGTGATAATTATCATATCTTCACTTAACTTGACTATTTAGCCTGTGCCAAAGTTGAATGGATCTTGAAGAATGACTTTGGTGGCTTTGTTTGCAGCCAATAATATAAGTGTCTTATTTTTACTGGAGCAAATCAACACAGCCCTTGGGACTTGGTTTGCAAATATTAACCTGGCCAATCAATTTTTCTCCATAAAAAAAAAATTGCAAGGATCACCAGGAAGTTTGTCTTTTCTGGCAGGATCAACAGTATATCCTCAGAGTCATATCTCAGGGCCATGTCTACCCTCTGGTTCTCTGCCACAACATAGTCTGCAGAGATCTTATCATCTTGACCTTCTGCGGAACATCACACTGATTCCATAAATTGATGATACTATTCTGATTGGATAGGATGAGCTGGAAGTAGTAGATAATTTAGATGCCTTGGCAATTCTTCTTTGAGCCAGAGAGTCACAAAGAAACCCCACTAATTTTTAACAGCTTATCACCTCGATAAAGTTTCTGGAGGTCCAATGGTCTGGAGCACAGATATATCCTTTAAAGTGAAACGCAGGTTACTGTACTTCGTATAACTTACCGCAAAAAAAGAGGCTTTATTTTTGGAATTTGAAAGTAATGTATATTGCATTTGTATGTTCTACTTTAATCTATCCACCAAATTACCTGTACGTTTGCTCTCCCCATGGAAGGCTGTGAATTAAGTCCAGGCTTCAGGACACCTGCTTTTCACCTTATGATGCAGGAGATCCAATGATACTCAAATTATCTGTGGGAAATAAGAATGCTGTATGGGACACCTGGCTAGAACCTGCAGGAGAATCGCAAACTTCAAGGATTTTGGAGAAAACCCATACCTTTTTTGGCAGGTAACTATTCTCCTTTTGAGAAACAGCTTCTGATTTGCTACTTGGCATTGGTAAAAACAATGCTAACCGTGGGTTATCAGGTGACCACGAAGTCGGAGCTTTCCATCGGGTTGTTTTCTGATCTATCAAACTAAAGGTTGGGCATGAGCAACAGCAATAGTTCATCAAGTGGAAATAGGATACAAGAGACTGGGCTCGGGCAGATCCCAAAGTACAGTGAAGTTGCATGAGCAGGGGGCTCAGACTTGTTTGAAACCAGCTCCTACTGCACTGCTTCCTCTTTCTCAATCCACACTTCTGGCCTCATGAGGAATTCGTTATGATCCATGGAATAAGGGTAAAAAAAGAAAACTTTATACTGTTTTGTAGATGGTTCGAGACAATATGCTCATATCGCTTGAAAGCGAACACTTCAGATTTACAGTCCCTGCAGAGATGACCCTGGAAGATAGCAGTGAATTGTGACCTCTCACTAGGCAGAATTTCAAACAGTATATTTTACTATTTACTTTGGATGGACTGAGAGTTAACAAGAAGTCTGGATTACATCGATTGATGTAATAGTTGTTAATGGTTTCGTTGGATAGACAGGGACTTGGAAGAAATAAGAATGGAAGATTGGTGAGAAGGAGCTCTTGGGAAGAAGTATGTGAATGGACCTCTCTGAATGAGCACAGACTGTGAAGAGAGTTTTTTCCTTGTGAGTACCTACTCAAAGGCGTACACTTTGGAGGAGACTCAAAATAATAAGGTAGACAAATGACTCCCTCTACGGATGTCAGTAGCCTCTTCCCAAGCTCTGCCAGTGCTTACTCAGTGTGCCCAGGAACAAAGAGGGCAAGGCAGTAGGGATGAAATCTGGACTTCAACACTATGGACATCCTTTCACCAAGGTTAACATTGCTAACACTATGTTTGGGAGCCCAATCTGCCAGTAACGTAGGCTATCACTGAGTTTTCTGTATGGCACCGTTCCTCATGGGAAGCCTGCCACTTGGAAGCGAGTTGATCACATTAGATCTTTGCCATGAGGAAGCAGGTAGAGATTTATCTTCACTGGAGTAGAAATTTATTCTGAATATGGATTTGCCTTCCATGCCCCTGAGGCTTCTCCTAGCACCACCATCTACAGACTCACAGAGTACTTTAATCACTGTCGTGAGATTTTACACACCATGAATTCTGATCACGAAACTAATTTCTCAGCATGAGCTGCAATGGTCTCATGGAGTTAATTGGTCTTACTGCTTACTCTTTCACCCAGAAGCAGTTGGCCTAATACAAAGGTGGAATGGCTTAGCGAAGAGTCATTTCATGATGGCAGCTGTGAGACCATATCTTTTCAGGGATGTAGCATATACTTTGAATTAGAGACAACATCATATGGTTGTATCTCTCCCAGAGCCAGAATACTGGGTCTGGGAATCAAGAGAAGGAAGGGGCTCCTCTCGCTATTTTCTGTAGTAACACAGTCACAGAATGTTTGCTTCCCATCCTGAAAACCTTGAGATCTCCCAGTCTAAAGATCTTCGTTCCTGAGGAGAGAAGGTTTCTGCCAGGGAACAAAATAATGCTTCCATTCACTTTGAAGAGAAGACTGTTGCCTGCACGTTTGGGGATTTCTAGCGTCACTGAGTGGAGTGATTGAATTCATCCTGATTATTAAGGGGGAATTGGTTTGCTGCTACATAGCAGGGCAAAGAGGATCATGTCTGGAACCCAGGAAATTCTCTAAGGTGCCTTTATAAAATTCCATGACCGCTGGAAAATGACAGAAATGACAATGACAAAAACAAGTCAAAACCATTAAGGACTCAGACCGTTCAGAAAATATGGTGTGATTTACCCTACTAGAAAAAGCACTACAACCACCCAAGGTTAAAAGGAAATTTTAAATATAAAATGGTATAGGGAGAAGGAAGTCACAGACACCTCTTAATAACCACTTACAGAAATACTAATATAAAATACGTATGTCTTAAAGATTTGTGACGTCTACCTCCAACAAACATGTATAGAATGATAAGGAGAAAGAAAGTATAAAATATATACAGACATCTTCACAAATCCTTAAGGTAATTCCAATGGGACTGTGAGTTTGAGAATGAATGAATTAATATAACCAACCATACATACGGTGGCTGTGGCACTGTGTGTCACCTCATCTTGGAGAGGGAGAACTTCTTTACTTGCGTGAAGTATGACGGCATCTTGTTAGGTGGGAAATGTAATTGTTTTGCTCACCTTCCCTCAGTCCTAGCATAGGAACAGCTTTCTGTGTGTAGTTGCCACTTCGATATCCCCCTGAGTCTATGTTTACTTTTTGGCAGTTAACCACTTCTTACTAGTTAACAGATTTTTATATTACCCCTTTCCTGTTCAACTTGCTGTTGTGGTTTCTATCTCCTGCTGGACCCTGATTAATACATAATTTCTTCTAGGCATCTATTGCTATGTAACAATACACCCCAAACTTAAAGCTTACAGTAACGATTTACTACTATCTGTCATGGTTTAGTGGTTCAACCTGGGTCAGCTGGATGGTTCTCTCCTGGAATATCTCCTGTAGTTGTAGCAATATGTCAGGTGGGGCTGTAGTTATGTGAGGCTTTGTTGTTCTGGATGTCCAAGATGGCTCACTCATGTGCTGGTAGTTGATGCTGGGAGCTCACCTACGGCTCTCAACTGCAATGTCTACATGTGGCCTCCCTGTGGGTCTTGGGTTTCCCCCAGCATGGAAGGTGGGTTCCTAAAGGTATGATCCTAAAAACAAACTTTCCAAAGGGAAGGAAATGAAAGCTATCAAGCCAGTTAAGGGCTCTGCCTGAAACAGCGTTACTTCCGCCATACTTCACTTATGTTCAGCCAAATACCTATTCCCAGACGCTCTCATTTTCCTGGAGTTCTCTTGACACCTTAGGTACTAATTTATCAGTTAGGTTCCTTATGTGCAACCATCGTAATCTTATTTTGACAATTTAAACAACAAAATAACTTTATTAAGAGAATATATAGTTGCTCACAGAAATACCAGGAAAGGGGCAGCCTATTCTCCTAAAATTGATAAGAAGAGAATCAACACCCATTAGACTAACTTCTTTCCTAACAATTACTATTTTCACTGCTGAAACCATCATTCCGCAATTCTTGTTGCCAACGATGGAAACACTGGGTGCTGAACGTGGTCGCTCTTAGAAGTCTAGACTTGCTGCCTCTGGCGTAGAGGATTCCCTGCCAGGCCCATGTCCTTGCGTTGTCAACACTCACACACCTGGGGCTTCGTATACTCAGCCAAATCTAGATCATAGTCCTGAATCCAAGCTGTCAGAAGAGACGAGCAAGTTAGAACCTGGTGCCTTCAGCTTCCATAATTGGAGTAGGAATTTACCTCCAGTCAAGACTCATCAAGTGGAGAATTCTCCAAACACAGGAGGCGGGCTCAAGACAAGGCGGCTCCCCAAATAGTAAAATGTCTGCTATGCACATAATATGCTTATTTTGGAACAGTTTTACAGAAATATAGAACATATTCTATTCAAATCTCTAAGGTATGGGCTTATTAGTCAAATAACAAAGTATGAACAAATCTTTAGCCACACTTATTAACACAAGTGTAGCTTAATCACTGCATTATATGGTTCCAGTATACCTGTTCTGACTACCAAAGAGGTTAATTAGGTAAACAATTAATTGAGTAATATAATCCTGAATAATTTAGGGTGATATATGTTAATATGTTTTGTTTTTAGGGATATCAATGCAAATCTATGTAATTTTTTTTGTGGACAGTGTAAAATGCTGGATTATCCTCCTCTTACTTTTGACAAACATACCTATTTAATGCTGTTACCGAAATGAAATACGTAAGTGTTGGAAATAATCAGGTAAGGTACAATGGTATCAGAGAAAAGAACGTCACAGTAGTGGTAACAGATTTTGCTATTTACTTATTACAGTGAGAGTGCTTCCTGTGAAGCGTGCTTTCTAACATACATCCCATTCTTCTCAATGTAACTTAAGATCTAGGGATTAAGAAAAAAAGACCTTGGAGAAAACAGCTACTTGTTGAAATCTGAAGAAAATATTAACTTTCTGGGGGAAGGTTAAAAGCACTAACTAGAATGCACCCACCGTGCATGGCTTTCAAGGGCTGGCCGGAGGGGAAGTTGTTGCTGCCGACCAAGAAGCAGCAGGTTCATACACCGCATAATCCTGTCTTCAAAGAACAACTGACACTCTATGATGGCTAGAGAAGCAGGGGCACCCACACTTAAAATGCTGAAATCGCACTTGGTTGTTAGGGACTCAGGTGAGAAGTGGGAGTCAAACATTCTTTGAACAGTAGTAGGGAATTTGTAGCATTCATTCACTTTCCATCCGTTCATCAATTTATCTATTTAATTTATCTATTTCACTCGTTTACTAATAATTTATTGCACACTTCCTATTTGAAAGACAATGAAGAAAACATTGCTGAGGCAAAATGTCATTTTTCTCAAATATATTATAGTCAAGCTGAGAAGAAAAAAAACAAAATTAGGGGCTGGCCCTGTGGCCGAGTGGTTGAGTTCACGCGCTCCGCTGCAGGAGGCCCAGTGTTTCCTCAGTTTGAATCCTGGATGCGGACGTGGCACTGCTCATCAAACCATGCTGAGGCGGTGTCCCACATGCCACAACTAGAAGGACCCACAACTAAGAATATACAACTATGTACTGGGGGGCTTTGGAGAGAAAAAGGAAAAAAATAAAATCTTTAAAAAAAGAACAAAATTAAATAAACAACGATAGAAATAAAACCACACACATGGAAATAACAAAGGGTTAAGTGAAGGGTACTATGTGGGTGTAATACTCTGTTTTTTATTTGGATGCTGGTTACACAGATGTGATCATTCTGTAAAATTTCACGGACCTAAGTGTTTTTAATTGGTGTACTTTTCGATAAAAACTTGAAAACAAGTGATAAGTAGTAATAATAATAAAAATCATATTATTGCTGGCTTTTGAAAGGATGAATACTCAGCTTTCTAGAAATTTCCACTAATTCAAATGATTAACTTCTCAAATATCTAGATGAACACGGATATTTTGCTATTGGTTTGGGTTTGTGTGACTTGCCAAAAGATAGCCTCTCCTTTACATCCGGTTGTTGAACACTAGTCTACAGGAACAATTGAGGTTTTTCAGCTAAGAACACTGTAAAATAAGTAAAATCATTGAAATTTGTAAAAAAAGAATCTTCACCACATTTAGCAACAGCTCTGCTGACACAATAGAGTACCTGCAGGAGAACATATTAACAGTATTTGGAGAACAATGTGTAGCTATTAAAAGAAACATCTTGGGTGTACTCTGGTTATGTATTAATACATAAAATTGGGTTAAACTGTGATTAAGCATGTGTATTAGTCAGACTTCTCGGTTGCAAGCTAAAAAAAATCTGATCCCTCGTAACCCAAGTAGAAATTCATTTCATTGGAAGATTATTGGGTTGTTCAGCAAAACTGAAAAAAACTTGAGAGTTAAATTCAGAAATTAGGTCAAGACCAATGGAGACCAGTAGCAGAGGTCGTGCTTAAGGCCTTGTCACAGAAATAATTTGGTTAGGACGTTGCTGCAGCACTAATGTGATGACGTACAGGACGTTCCTTAAAAACACCTCTGCCATCAGTGCATTGGGTTTTCGTTTTGTTCATACACCACATATATTTCTCTTAAATAAAGTCTAAGACAATTAGAAGCTGTGGAAATTAGGGGGTCATATATTCCAGGTCCCACTATAATAAAAGTTACTTACTAAAATAAGAATTTAAAATATTGAAAAATATCCTACTTTCATATCATTTGATTTTATATGATTTATTATGATTTTGGAATCTAATGGCTAGCCCATAGGAGCTTTTTAGAGTTAACATTTTTTAGATGTAAATTATAACCACACGATGTTAAATGAAAAGATTTGCTACTGTGGAACACAGAGGATTTTTAGGGTAGTGCAACTACCCTGTGCGATACTATAATGGTGGATATGCATCATCATGAGTTTGTCCAAATCCATAGAATGTACAGCATCTGTGAACCCTAATGTGAACTATGGGCTTTGGGTGATAATGATGTGTCAATGTAAGTTCATCAGTTGTAACACATGTACCACTCTGGTAGGGGATGTTGATAGTGAGGGAGGCTCTGCATGTGTTGGAGCAGGGGATAGAGGAGTGGAGGAGAATTTGCCACCCCAAATATGCCTTTTTGACATAAGGATTATTTCATGCTTGTTGTTTTTAAGAAACTGCAGACACAAGAGAAGCTCTGAAAATTGAGTAAAAGTTACTCTTTTATAAGAGATATTTACATTTATAAGGGAAATCTCCATCTCTAAGAGTATCTCCCTCTCAATACCAGAAAGAGGAGGTTGACCAAATCTCTAGTTCTTATCAATGAAGAAGGCAAGGACTTAAATCTGAATAACAGCCTTACTCCTGTTTATTACAACTTCTTGGTAAGTGCCCGTAACTGACTCCCCACCCTCAACATCTTCTTTTGATTTTAGCTGAAGAGGATATTTAAGGTGGTGGTTTCTGCCATTTTGGAGAGTTATTCGGTTTTCCTGGGTCTCTCTCACACAACACGTTATTAAACTTTTATTTGTTTTTCTCCTGTTAAACTCTCCTATGTCAATTTAATTATTAGGCTAGCCAAAGAACCTAGAAGAGGAGAAGGGAAATTTTTCCTCCCCGGCAGGGTAGATGGGAAATCTCTGTACCTTCTGCTCACTACTGATGTGAACCTAAACCTGCTCTAAAAAATAAAGGCTATTAAAAAAATTACTACCACGATTTGAAGTTGCGGTGATTTTAAGTATTTTCCATTAGAAAATTATAACGCAAGTGGGCAAAATATAAATGAATATGCTAGTTTCCAAAGAGGACAATTATCAGTTCCTTCCCTGTCCCCAATGTGTATGCTGCACCTCATCCCAAAATCTTAAGTCTACTCCTATTCTTCTTGAATCTAAGTAGATCTTTGACTTGTTTGAGGAATCGTATGAGATGGAAGCAACGCTGTGCTGGTCCTGGGCCTAGCCCTTAAGAATGTTGGCTGTTTCAATTTCTGCAATCTTGGAAGTCAAGCTGCATGTGAGAAGTCTGATAGCACTGTGCCGTAAGGGATCCTAAGCTAGCCGTGTGAAGAATCCAGGTGGAGAGAGAAAGATGACGGGTCCACTACAAACTGTATCATCCTTTCCAGCTGAGGCACCAGACTTGGGAATGAAAAAGGCCTCTTGAATGATCCAGCCCCAGGAGGTACCATGTAGAACAGACCAGCTGCACAGCTGGGCCTGCCTCAGATTGCAGAATCATGAGAAATAATAAATTGTGCTTATAAAAAAAATGAACTACAGTTTTGGGTTTGTTTCTCACATGTAAACCTCACATTTTGGGTTTGTTTCTCTAGTGATAGATAACTGGAATACAAATTAGTACCTAAAAGTGGGACACTGCCATGACAAAAACCTGAAACATATGGTATTAGTTTGGGGACCAGACTGAGGCCTGGCGGGAAGCAAAGAGACAATTTGTGGACCTTGGAAGGGAAGAAATTCTAGAGAGTGAAGCTGTGCTATGTATTCTTAAAACAATTAGTCAGACGGTCACCTTCCGTGACATGGAAAATAAAAATTGGACCTAACGAAGTTGTGGATGTGAATACATATATTTCCAGGCAGACTTTGGCAACTAAATTTGGCTTCCTTAAGCTGTCTATGACAGTGTATTGCAAGAGAAAGATGAAATAAAGAAGGAATACTTTGGTATTCAAGGAGACTAAACAAGAATTTTTCTGGGTTACATTCCCAGCTCTTCCAGAAAGCAAAAGATTTTCAGAGTAAAAATGACCTCAGGGCAAAGACCAGATCCACGGTACTGCTAATAAAACATGGACCCAGGGTTGCTGTTCCAAATTGAGAGTTAAGACCTCAAAAAAATTTAAGGCAGTGCCTATAATTAGAGCCTCTTCTCTAGATGAAAGTATTTCTAACCATCTTCAGGTCATGAATCTTAAGATCATGGCCCCACAGCACCCTGTCTCACAAAATGAAGTATAAGGGGGTCCTGCCTCAAAAAGATTTGTGAGTGTGGCTTTGATCTAATGAAATACAACCTAATGAGATTCATAGAAAACCCACAATGTTTTCAAGAGAATTTTATCAGCAAAATTACCACAAATGTGACTAAAAAGAGACAGAGACAGAAAAGAAGGAAAAGAGACCTTTGAGTGTGCAAACTTCTGTGGGCAGGAAGCAGACTGAGAAAGCTACTCAACTGAAAACACTAACCATTCTTATGGGAAAAAAAAAGGATAACTCACAGGGTGGGGCTAAGAGCCTGTAGGAAGAACTCATGAACCATGTAAAACCATTCCGAGAGCACATATATATCCAAGCCAAGGAACATACCTGTACCTTGCCTCTGGGGCAGGGAAGACTTGAGAAATACTCCTTGCTGGATTTCAGAATTGCTATGGACTAATGACTGAAGTAAGTCATGTGTTTTCCCCTTTTTGAATGGGCGTTATCCTATCCACCACATGGCGCCTCATATTCCTTCACATGGCAATAGGAGCTTTGCACCTGTGATTAACTTAAAGCTCTTGTGATGAGGAGACTATCCTCGATTATCCAGGTGAGTCCAATGTAACCACAAGGGTCCTTCTAAGAGGGAGGCAAGAAGGTCAGAGTTAGAGGGAAGGAAATGAGACAACAGAAGCAAGGGTTTTGATGAGAGGAATACAGGAGAGAGAGAGAGGAGAGAGAGAAAGATCTGAACGTGTCACACTTTACACTGCTGGCTTGAAGATGGAGGAAAACGTCAACAAAATGCAAGTTGCCTCTCAAGGCCAGAAAAGGCAAGGGAATAGATTCCCTTCTACCATCCCCGTAAGGAATGCAGGTCTGCCAATACCTTGATTTTAGCCCAGGGAAACTGATTTTGGACTTCTGATCTCCAGAATGGTAAGAAAATATATTTGCATTGTTTTAAACTGCTAAATTTATGGTAATTTGTTACAGCAGAAATTGGACATTAATATGCTGTCTTACTACTGTGCACTGGGTACGTGGAGGAAAGATAACTTGTCTTATTTCCCAGGTCTCTGATCTTGAGGAATTAATTGCACTCCTGTGTCTCTGGATCTGACATTGAAAATGAGATACTGGATTTCGTGTCTGAGGCTGATGCCCCCATGGGCTGAGGCTTCGGAGGTCTTAGAACAGACTCTACGTGTACATAGAAAGAATGCATTTTGCACGTAGGAGAGTTGTGAATTGCGTGGCCGGAGGGTGAGGACTGGGGTGGGTATCCTCTGAAGACAGTTACCATCCATTCCTTCCTGCCCTGCATGTACAGGCTGCTCCTGACATCACGAGGTAGAGTTTATTACCCTTCTCCTCGAATCTGGTCTGGCTTTGTAGCTTTCTTTGACCAAGAGAATTCAGTGAAAATGAAGCTATCAGTTTCAGACCTAGCCTTTAAGAGGAGTGACAGGTTCTGTTTCCTTTCTGTTGGAAGTCAGCCATCATGTAAAAAGTCTCATGTGAAGACCATTGTTGTGTGAGGTTAGGCACAGCGAGAGGCTGTATGATAGCCTCTTTTTTCTTTTTAAGCAAGAAGTCCTGTAAATTCCCAGCTGTTCCACCCATCCTAAATGATAAAACTATCTTGGATGTTGACTACATGGACCACCAACTAACTAACAAAACACAAAATCCAGATACATCCAGGCTTAGTTGCAGAATCACAAGAAATAATATATACATTGTTGTTTTAAAAAAAAAATTTTTTTTAGGAAGATTATCCCTGAGCTAACATCTGCTGCCAATCCTCCTCTTTTTGCTGAGGAAGACTGGCCCTGAGCTAACATCCGTGCCCATCTTCCTCTACTTTCTATGTGGGACGCCTACCACAGCATGGCTTGCCAAGCGGTGCCATGTCTGCACCCGGGATCCGAACTGGAGAACCCCGGGCCTCCAAAGCAGAATGTGTGAATCTAACCGCAGGGCCACCGGGCCGGCCCCCACATTGTTGTTGTTTTAAGGAATTAAGTTTTGGGTTGGTTTGCTGTGCAGCAATACATAACTGAAAGAGTTACTATGTTAGTAGTAAAAAGAATTTTTTAATTTTAGGATTTGGTTGTCTGCACTTTTAACAGTAAATCTAAAACTTTCGTTTTACATTGTCCAAACAGGGGAAGTTCTAATAAAATATGATTTGGTTAAAGTAAATCCAGCTGTTTAGCAAAATGTCACACAGTATACCTGTCTCAATAGAGATTGACTAAACTGTATTAGGCATGTTTTTATTATTTACTTAGTTTTTTTCTGCCTTCAACTATTTTTTTTCATTTTATTTGCCTGAGATTTTATATTATGATTTTACCTCTTAACACCATGAAGTATCATTATATAATTAATAGCACATTAAAAAATAAATTTAGCTCTTGAAGATAGAATAAGTCAGGAAAGAAGATTTTGCCCTCTCTAGACCCAATAATCTTGACTGTTAATGTTCAGATGGGGTTTGCTTGGTCCAAATCTGTAGAGAGAAAAATAGATCAACGAGAGAATGGCTGGATGGGTAGATGAGTGGATAGATGGGCAGATGGATAGATAGATAGGCAACTATAATTTGATGGAAAGCAGACAGATAAGGCCATGTTAACTTGAGACTTTGTTGCATAAAAGGCAAAACAACACATTGACAATGATCAAACCTAAAGTCTGAAATAAGCACTTGTTACCAATACCCATACACCATGAATTTCAAATGCCACAAAGTGAATTCTACCATCAGTCTTCAAGTTCTTTTTTACTTATTCTTAACTAGTATGGCCAAGAAAATAGTTCTCGTTCAGTCTCTAGCTGTATGTTATTTATTGCTGTGAACAAATTCATCAAAATTTAGCAGGTTAATATACTTCTTATCTCGTGCAGGTTCTGAAGTTCCCGTATCCTAGAGCCACCTAGCTGAGCGATTCTGGCCCAGGGTCTCGGCAGTCAAGCTGTCTCCCAGCTCTGCAGTCATCTCATCTGGCTTGACCAGGACTGAAGGGTCAGCTTTCGAGCTCACTCAAGTGTGATGAGCAGGCCTCAATCGCCTCAGACGACCATCTAGTATCGCCATCCTTAACATAAAGGAGGCTACGTTTGTATCATCACAATTGCGCGATTGAACTATAGGGGAAGAGAAATGTCTTTTGGTTTCTGAATGCTTCCTCTTGATGTTTCTGTTGCCCTTAAAAGAAATTTCAGTGATGGTCCGGATGACTGGAGGCCACAGTGGTGAGTGGTTGTGTGACGGTAGTTAGAAAAGTTAGGGAAGTGTGTCAGGGGTAATAGGGACCAGGGAGACCTCAGCAACAGCTCTACATACGGTCCACAGGCAACCAAGTCTCCACTTTTTTTTTTTTTTTTTTGAGGAAGATTAACCCTGAGCTAACAACTGCCAGTCCTCCTCTTTTTGCTGAGGAAGACTGGCCCTGAGCTAACATCCGTGCCCATCTTCCTCTACTTTATATGTGGGATGCCTACCACAGCATGGCCTGCCAAGCGGTGCCATGTCCACAGCCAGGATCTGAACCGGCAAACCCCAGGCCGCTGAGAAGCGGAGTGTGTGAACTTAACCGCTGCGCCACCGGGCCGGCCCCCAGGTCTCCACATTTTGAATTGTGTGCACTGAGAATATGCTGTGTGACAATTTTTGCAGAAAGATAGAGTGAATTCTTATGTTATTGATGATGAAACAATATGTGCAAAATGTAAATGAATTTCTTTTTAGCAAAACTATCATTTAAAATTATGGCAAGAGGCATTCTTTATTTTTTACTTTTTGGCATGGTATTGATCTGAATATGGTCAATGACCATTGTTTTACGGGAAACATACTCGTAATTAGAGCTGCATGGAAAATTTTCACATCATCAGTGAAATTGGTTTTGCTGAAACTTTTCATTTTTTTGCCCAAGGCTTTTTTGTTAATTTAGTCATACATAAAAATAGTTTTTCTGTAAGAACAACTTTCCATATTCTCTATTCTAAAATTATAATCTATTTTTCCCCAGGAAGGAGTATAGTAAGCTTGTATTTGAACTGGAAAGAAAATCAGTGAATATAGAAGTTATTGCAGTCAATTCACATTTGATTGTTCAAGATTTCTGCGTGGGGAAACAAACCGGGTCATTCAGGGGGCCTTTCAGCTCTCTGTAAGAGAAAGCTCAATTAAACATGACCAACAATAAGGACAATTAAATCAAGAATTATAACAAGAAGCCCTATTATCTGCTGTTCCAGAGTTATTGAATTCAACCCCTCTGAGAGGCTCTGGGCTTTCCTGTGATGGTGACAAGATTGTCCATGCTGGTCCGAGCATCCTGTCTTTGCACATCAGTGACCCGGGCCGGCAAGAAGAAGGGCATGGCTTCCCCGCAGTGAGTTCTGTGTCAGTGCAGAGGTTCTCTTCAGGGTGAAGAGCCAAGGCTGTTCCTCCGGGAGGATCAGCCCACGGTCCACATCAATTAAGTGAAAGAGCCAACAGGTTAGTTACCTGCTTAAGTGTGTGTACCAAGTCAACTTGTCTACTTGGCAGTTATCTCTTCTTTATAAAATAGGACACAAGAGAAAACATTTGACTTGTGTTTGGTCAGATTTCCAATAAATAGATAATTTTAACCCAGAATATTTTGAATAATCTCATTAACATACCTCTGCAGTTGACTTCTCTGGATTCAATCTGAATATTACTAGCAATCGACTGTGACTACACTGGGCCAAACTTCAGAGTCTGGAATCATAAAGACCTAAGTTACAGGTAAGTATATGGACACTGGGAGAATCTCTTTCCCTCATTTGTAAAATGTGGGTAATGGTAATACCTACCTCATAAAGTGTATGTGTGTGTGTGTGTGTATGTGCGTAGTGGGGGCATTAAATGAGATCATGTGTATAAAACTTCAAGTATATCATCTCTCAGTATAAATCTTCAATGAATATAAATTACACAAGGTTGCTAATGATAATGAACAAGAAGATGATGACGATTCCATGTTATATCTCCTGCTCTGAACCAGTAGTTAACTATGTGACAATGAACCATAGATCTGTAATCATAAATTAACATGAGACAATCACATATTTAGCATGTTTCATTCATTTCCTTCTTTTTCATTGCCATGTACTGAATATTTATTGTTCTCTAGCCACTGTGCAAAGCTCTCTTCTTACCTTATTTCTTTTAATCTCCAATTACTATTTGTCTACAGAAGAAGAAATAGGTTCTGAAAGGTTACATAACTTGTCCAGATCACAGGTGGGTGTGGCGGGCAGGTACTCTGGCACAGGGCCACTTTCTTCTGGCATCTGCTTTCCTCCACTGCAGGATTCTGCTTCTCTTTTATGATACTTTATGAAAATTTTTTACTAAGCCTGTCTATATAATTAGGTTTTAAAGTCTGAAGGCTGCCCTTGGGTGTAGATGCTCCAGAGGTTTGTTCCCATTTTCCCCTCTTCTCTGCTACCCTTCATTCTTCACACTTTCTCTAAGGATGGCTTGCTCAATATGCTTGTAAAGGGCGCTCAGGAGAACTGCTGCAGACTCTTAACAAGTTTTCTTGTACAAATACTGGCATTTGAAGTAATTTCTTGATTTTTTTCCCAATTAAAATGCATTGTGTTTACTGAATTTCTTCTCTGTTAATAAAATTATTTAGATTTCTTGTAGCCTATGCATATTTACTAGCTGAACAGATAGATATGAAATTTTTCACAGAAGTAAGGTAGCCTCCGCCCCTCCTACTGCAATCTTGAATTTTGAGTGGATGGTGTAAATATTCTTAATTCAAGTTATGGGCTCCATCACATCCTAAAACTAAAACTCATATGTTGAAACCCCAACCCTCAGTGCCTCAGAATGTGACTGTATTTGGAAATAGGGCCTCTAAAGAGGTGATTAAGTTAGAATGAGGCTGTTAGGATGGGCCCTAATCTGAGCTGACTGGTGGTGATGTAAGAAGAGGAAATTTGGACACACAAAGGAACACCAGAGAAAAGACCGTGAGGACATAGGGAGAAGGCAGCTGCCAAGCCAAGGAGAGAGGCCCCAGGAGAAACCAAACCTGTGAGAAAATGAATTTCTGTTCCTTCAGCATTCCAGTCTATGGTATTTTGTTGTGGCATACCCAGCAAACTAAAAGAGCTTATTTATTTATTTACTCAACAAATATTTACCACAAAAGTCCACTCTACTCCAGATATGTTCCTAGCATCTGGTGATGTAATGCTGAATAAAGCAGAGCATCCTGGCAACCATGGAATGTGTGTGGAATGTTAGGGCCTTGGGGGAGAAGAGCAGAGTATAGGAAAAGCTTCAGAGCTTGAGAGCCTTCTTTTCTTTTTTTCGTTGAGGAAAATTTACTCTGAGCTAACACCTTGCTAATCTTCATCTATTTTGTATGTGGATCACCACCAAAGTGTGGCTTGACGAGTGGTGTAGGTCCATGCCCAGGATCCAAAATTGTGAACCTGGGCTGCCAAAGCAGAGTGTGCTGGACTTAACCACTATGCCACAGGGCCTGCCCTGAGCTGGTTTTTCTTATTGATGTTGTTGGAGAGTATGATAAAATCATGATCATGGTACTATATCATGAAAATAATTTCCAAGTGAATTTTTGAAAAAAGATAAATATTTTTTCATTCATAAAAAAATATGAAATTGTATTTATGACAACTTAGATCTCGTTGATGTCACTCATTTGTTTGTAATTATCTCTATATTGTAGCGACTGAGTTCTTTGGTACTGAGTAGCTGTATGTTAAGCACGGCTCACAGAAATAGATAATGCCTTGTGCTCCCCTATGCTCCTGACACCTAGTTTATGCATCACTTCTGATTTACATGGATGTTGAAATGCCTCATGGGAAAGTGGCACATGGAGACTGATAAGCTGAATAGATTGAGATATGAGAATGGAGACAGATGGCAAGATTGTGAGTTTTCAGAGAGAACGCTACCTTGGAAGTTGTGAAGTGTGGCACGATGGGGCAGCTTCAGCGACAGGGCCTGAGGCTCCTGGTACTGTCCGGCTGCCTTGACCTAGACTTTCTGGAAGCATTGTATGCTGTGGGCATAAAGTGCTGTGTGACATTCTCAAAGAGCCACGACCCTGAAGTCTGTATTCATTTGAGACTCCGCTACACAGAAGCAGGATAAAGATAAAGGAGACATTTCATTGTCCTCTTCAGGTAATGGAGATGACACCAGTGTCTGGGGCAGTTCAGTAGCAGCATGAGCATCAGCCTGAATGGTGCTCCGAATGCCTAAGTGGGAAACAGAAGGAGATAGAAGAGTGGACCATGCAGAGTATGGAGCAACTCCGAGTGGAGCTGGCCTGGGTCTTGATGATTCTATGGCTCATCGGGTATATAATCAATGCCCTGCAGATTCTGCTAGAAGAGAGCCTTCTGGAATAGGACTGAAGTTCTGCATTATGAAGGTACAAAATGTGGGACCAATGGCTAACCTGATTTAGTCTGTGTTCACAGGAAGATGAGGTCTGGGGATCAAAGTTCATGGTGCTGAAACTTATCCCCCAAACCTAGGATGAGCTGACCAAATTGGCTAATGAGAATCTTTATTGGGAATCTTCATAATTTGTGGGGCTTGAAGCCAAAATGCAATTCTCATGCTGGGCATTTATTTGCTATAATTTAGTTTCTCAAAAATTGGTTAGTACATGACTTTGTGATTAGCATCACAGCTAATTTTTGTTATGCCTAAGATTTTGTAATTCATAAGAAAAAATTCAGTTTTTATACTTAAATTATATAATTTCCAAATTTTAACTCCTTTTAAGGATTAGTAAAAAAACAAAAAACAAAACTAAGAGTAAAGACTATGATATTCTTAGTTCCTTCACTGAATATCTGAATGACTTAATTTTCTCAATCGTTTTCCCCAGTTGTACAAACAAAAATCTAAACAAGCGAGGAATAATGGTGAATATAGTCAGATGACAATTCTTTTATAGATCAAGTTCACTGCTAGGAAATGTACATAATCGAGTAGCATTATACAAATATAAAACACACGATGTTATTATTTGATCCAACAGAATTTATGAGAATTCTTATCTGGCTCTTTTTGGGGAGGGTTACCCATTTAGGTTTTAGGCAGATTGTTTCTGAATGCAATTGCTTGCTTGCTTTCTATACGAGTGTTTTTTGTTTTTTAATCTTTTATATAGTCTAAATTAAAAGCTGAAAAGAATCATTTTTACAGTATCATTACTTTTTTTAGGTGAACAGCTCGAGTCACTATAGGTTTATGAGACTCTTGTGAATGCCAAGTATTGATTCCAGCTACAACATCTTATCCATCCATTTCAGAGAGGAGGTTGAATCGGTCAGTTACCTTTCACCTCTCCTGCCAATGCACATAAACATAAAAGTCATCTTTTTTTTTTTTAATCTATCCTGTTTACCTAAATCAAGTTAAATCAAATAAATTTAAAAGCATTTTCTCTCATTTGCTCTGTGTTTTATGAAACCCTGAATCTCTGCTAGCAGCTATTTCTATACCCACCCAAAACATACCTAGTTACGAATAGAAGGAACTTTGTGATGTTAAAATATTTAAAAGGATATTTGAAGGTTGCTCATTTAAGAGTATTGCACTGATGGTGGGTAGTGAATAGACAAATGGATGGGATCACATTTAAACGTGCAAAATAAAAAATTGCATACACTTAGTTGATAGATGTCAGTACTTAGGACAGACATAAACATTCACATTTCTAATAACTTAAAAGAACATGTGATTAAATCTTATTATGTTGGGAAAACTTTCATAAAGTCAATATATGTAGTGCTTCTATTAAGATTATATAATAAATTTGGTTCTGTCATGGCTTAAATTGCTGTAGTCATTCATTAATTATGTACATTTTAGAATATTCTCAGAGCTTAAGTAGGGAAGTATGACGATGCTTGCTATGTCTGTTAGTAAATATCCCTTTAAGGATCATTAAGATTCTTAAAATGATATGAGCAGATACCTATTGTCTATTAAGAGTTTGGAGCAGTGATCTTCAGACTTTTATTTCCTCGATAAAATTTCAGCCCAACCCATTAAAATTTTGCTTCATGGGATCTGAGATGGGTGACGAAATAACAGTATGTGTGTGTGTCGGGAGGTGAGGGGTATTGGTGGTGGTAGGGAGGGAAGAAAGGAATACGTTTATATTAAGCAATATATAAATAATAGTGTTAAATGCTCCCTTTGGTTAAAAATAAAACCCTTTGTATCCCACCAGTACCCCATCTAAACACGCCAGCGTCTAAACCCAGCAGTTGTGAAAGAGCTAGAGGTGTGTCAGCTGTTTTTTCAGAGAACTTTGTCAGCACAGATGTGTCTGACTGCACTCTGCTGGTGAGCAGCTGGGACTGAAGTTGCCCCAGTGTTTGAGGAAGGAAGCACGAGGCCGGCGGCTCTGCCCTCCCCAGGAAGAGGACAGAGCCGACACCTCACATGGAGACCTTGGGCCATTTGTTGCCCTCTGGCACTGTAGAACCCACTGCTGACAGTTGTAAAAATTGCGTCAGTCGTGACATTTTCTTCTGGCACATCATGATACAGGCTTCAGGAACACTGAGATGTTTTTCCCCCCAAATAAACCATATTATCAATTGATTTGCCTAAGGTCTTTCATCTATTTATTTATTTATTTGGTGAGGAAGACTGACCCTGAAGTAACACCTGTTGCCAGTCCTGCTCTTTTTGCTTGAGGAAGATTGTAAGCAAGCTGACGTCTGTTCCCATCTTCCTCTATTTTTGTATGTGGGACACTGCCACAGCATGGCTTCATGAGTGGTGCAGGTCCACACCTGGGATCTGACCCCCTGAACCCAGGCTGCCAAAGTGGAGTGCACTGAACTTAACCTCTATGCCACCAGGCCGGCCCTTGCCTAATGTCTTTTAAATGTAATAATCAATGAGGTAATAACAACTGAGGATTATAGGAAACATATAAAAACAATTATCTGATGAAAACCACATTCTTGCTTAGTATATTTTGACCAATTATGTTTTTCTTGAAAATAGTTAGAAGGTTCTTATTCATTAAGTGGAATTAAAAGTTTATATTTGATGATTAAAAAACCAGATAGTAAGTGCAACAGGAAGACATCATAAATCCCAATCCAGGTTCTTGTTCCCAGAGATATTTGACAGACAATAAAATGCGGACCATCTGTAAAAAGGGTGATGTGGCTGGCTGACTGCTTCCATAGATCATGTTCTCGTCTCCAAGAAAAACTGCCTTATGATATTTTCTTCCTAGCAAAAGACATTTAGACGTTCAGGTCTAGTCTTTGCTGTGTACGCGCTGTGTTAGAAATGCAGGATCAACTTCGGGTTGGGTTCCTTGGGGAGTGTTCTGCCATCCTGCAAAGATCTCTACCAATGAATTTGATCTTGACAAGTGAAATCAATGATGTATAAATAATAGACATAAATGAAAATAAATTACTTTTCAGAATTAGGATATTCTAGTAAGATCATAGGACATCAAAAGTGCACAATAGTAACGTTTTCTTGCTCTGAGGTCTTCTTTTCAGCTTAAGGAAAGCAGATTCCAATTTTATGGATCATACGACCACAGATAAATAAATGAGAAAATATTCTTTGTTACTAGAAGATTTCTAACCATTAAAAGCTATTATAATATTATCTTCTTAAAGATGTTTTTAATTTTATCTTATTTTACTTTTGTAGTGTCAAATTTCTCTTTTTTTTGTTGGTCACTTCCTATGTCACTTTTTCTTAGTCTTTACTTAAAAGTTTCTTTCTTTGGTTACCCGTTGTTTTTGAATCACGTTTAAGGACTTGTGGATTTTTATAAGACAGTGAGATTTATAAATACCTAGTTCTATGCAGCTTAATCAGGCACCAGCCCATACAAGATGCTCATACAAGGAACTTCAGATCTGCAATGCAAAAAGAACTTCTTTGAATAAGGATGGCTTTGAAAGACACATTTATTTTTCCTTCATCTGATGAATCTGGGGGATACTGAGCAAAGAGAGATAAAGAGAAACCAAGCCTGGTTTCAGACTAAACCAAAGTCTGTGTATGAGCATTGTGTTTTCAAATCTGAGCTCTACTCCTGAGTTGCCATGAAATTCCAGTCATAAACTACACTTAAGTGATATATACATGGTCTCCTAAAGAGAAATTATAAATGGCTGAGAGTCTTATAATTTTCTCTTCATGCTTATCTAGATATTAAAAGATTGATATGTTTTCAGGGAATGTATCACTTCTTTATCATAATGATGAAGTACACATAATATTAAGTAAACTTAATATATATCAGAATGTCATCTGTATCAGACTTAATAAAACATTAGATCGCTTTCATCTGGGACCATTAAATCAGATTCCAAAATTCATCTAAGTACCGCTGAGTTAGACACATGAAAGAAGGCAGAGTGGCCGAGGTTCAGATAGAGACTTTCAATACACAGGCAATCAACAAGTAAATGCAAAGAGAAGTGTTTACAAAATGAGATATGTGTTAATATGGGGATTCTGCAGGTTGCCATGATGGAGAATTACATAAGAGATGTTATCACTTGATCATGTCTCTGAGGAGGTGATGTTTAGGCTGAGATGAAGGATAAGATTGACCCAATCATGGCCTAACCATGTGGGCAAAGACTCCGAGCCAGGAAAGGGCATGGAGTTTTGGGGGATCTGAACAGAGGCCTGAACTACTGAAGAACAATGAACGGTAAAGGATGCTAAAAATGTGAGAAGGTAGACAATGCAGAGAACTAAGGACCATGGCAAGGTGCTTGTTCTCCTTGCCCTACATGGTTTGATTTCCCAGAAGGGGCCATGTTTTCCACCACCAAGCTTCTTTATCTATGCTATTCTTTCCTAGCCACCTCTTACCCCTAATGACCCCTAATTTCTTCCTCCTCAAAGCATTCCTTCTTTTTCCTTTAAAACTAAATTTATGCTTGGACTTTGTATTCTAGTAACCCCCCTTTTTTTTGTCTCAGTTGTGGCATTTATCGTACTGTATTGGCAATTGCCTACTTGTCCGATCCATAGGCTGTGGCTTCTTTGGGCAGGGGCTATTTAATTTTAACATTTCTCTCTCCAGTGCCTCGCACAATGGACAGCACATCACAAGTGCCTGGCAAATATTTGTAGAACAAATGTGTTCATTTCCTAGTGTCAGCTCTGCCTCAATGCATTTCATTCAATGCTAAGCTTGCTCAGCTCTTGAAATGTCAGTCATCCCCAAAGCCAGGCAGCAGCGTTAGGAATGGTGATTGCTCTCCTAAGTGCCTTCACTTCCAGCTGGGATCCTGGACCTGGCACTGAAGCCGAGCTACAAGTGACCTAATTAGTCCTATGGTTATTTCCAAAAAAATTTGAGAATAATCATGAACTGGAATGGCCAAAAACTGGGACATGCAGGGTTTGATGAAAGCTGAAGTGTTTAGAGTGCCAGATGCAAGTGTTTTAGGCAGCATCCATAGTTTCCAAAACAAAGTAGTTTGCATTTTAATTGTTTTCTGAAACTTTTATCAACAAAATATGTTCATCGACTAATCCGATCTTTGTACCAGATTAGAAATTAACAGTGTCTTGGCCACAGAAATAAGATACAGAATCTCTCTTTCTGGCCCTGCTATCAAGAATTTCTGACAGAATTCAGCCAGGTGCTGTGTGTCTCTTTCCAGAGTGCAATTTGGGGCTAAGTAACGGTGAGCTGCCCTGAGATCTCATGCTTCCCATCAATGTCAGGGAGAGGATGCTAAGAAGGCAGCCCTCCCAGAGGAATCAGCGGTTAATGGAACTTTGACAGGCTTTTAATGCTCTTTTCTAAAGGCTCATCTCTTGCCTCATAGTCACAGTTTGTTGGTGAATTTCATGGCTGATATCACAGATAAGTGTAACTAACACCCTGTTGGTATCTTATTTACTTCATGGGAAAAGCCAGGAACAAGACATTCTTGAAATAAGACTACATTCATGGAGTGGCTGATGACTTTAAAGTTTAGCACCACATATGTAAGATAATGAGTAACTGCTACTAAGAAACTGTACTCAAATCCTTTGAACTCTCCTGCAGATGGCTAAGACACAGGTCATGTAAAAATTTATTTTGGGAGCTGACGTGATTCTGGAGCACTGAAGTGGCCATTGAAACTCAAAATATTTATTTACTTGCATGGAACATAGAGGTCTGTGTACAAATATACAACTGAATAAGATCTATTACATACCTACTTTCATAGATTGTACAATATGTGCTCTGTCAATGGGTAATAAATTGTGCCCAGTTTTCAGGACAATAGCACCAAGATACAGCTTGAGAGTCCAAATGGATAAAAAGTTACTGAGCAATCTTAGAACCAAAATAAAGACGACATATGCTGATATTAAAAAAATAGCTGACATTTGAAGAAAGCCAGGTCCTTCATTTGATTACTTATATAAAAGAGGAAAGCAAATAGTTGCACCCTCTGATGGGAACTTTTAGTTTTTTAAACATTAGGTCTCTAATCCTTTGCTTTGGGCCTGTTTGTGTAGATGCTCACATCGTCATCCCAGAATTGGCCAATACCAGATGAACAGGATGAAGAAAGAGCCTAGAAGATTAAATAGAAATGTCCAGGGTAATCCATCTTTAAAGTCATTCATTTGTAACTTCTGCATGCCTTACATCAGTTCTTCTCTGTCACAGATTAAACATTCCAGTAGAGTCCTAAAGATTCATTCTGCTTCAGTGAAAATGCCAGTCATTCTGTGAAACTATTCTCTGATTATAATATATGGGAAGCTAAGCATTGCATGTATAAGTTTGCTGTACACATTAACTGATCATTTAATTATTGTATGTTGATCTTCAAGATTACAGTTTAAATGTATCTATGGAAAGGTCTGGAATCACTTCAGCCAGAAGATGAGTGCATATTTTAGATGAACACCTCCACTTTTCTTTACTCCAGCACATGCCTACTCTATAAAAACTTTTTTCCCCTTTTATTTTTTTAAAATTTCTTTTCTAGGAGAAGATTAAGGCTTGGTGTGGCTTGAAGCACATACATTTTCAGGAGCTCCATAGAAGAAAGTGAATACAGCATTACAAAATAAAAAGCATGAATGAATATTTGCTTAGAAATAAAACAAAATTATAGCAAACTATGAATTTTAAAATGTTGAAAAATACCATGAGTATCACATAATCTAGAAAAATACCAGAATTGTTATTTAACTTCCATTTAACACTTTGATCCTATTAATTATCACGTCTCTTTAGTCTCCTTGAA
Organism: Equus quagga; assembly: GCF_021613505.1. Classification (NCBI taxonomy): domain Eukaryota; kingdom Metazoa; phylum Chordata; class Mammalia; order Perissodactyla; family Equidae; genus Equus; species Equus quagga. The sequence continues at coordinate 3,679,445 of NC_060268.1, read as the reverse complement.
TCTAGAACCCTTCCTCAGTCTATCTTTGTCTTTCCAGCCTCATCATTTTTGAAAAGTCCAGGCCAATTGTTTTGTAAACCCTCAACCTTGCTCGTCTGACAATTTCTTTTAAATGATTAAAACACCTCCTGATGGGCGACATTCCTGAGGTCTCATGGCTTGTAAAAGGCTTCGTTTTATTCCACTCCCTTGTTATTGCCACAATTTTTGTAACCCTGAATGAGAGAGCTGAGCAGAGCATCCAGCACAGAACTTCATACACAATGTTACTCAGTAAATAGTCGTCCTCTCCATTCCCAGCTTCCTTCTGCATGCTGCTACATTTCCTTCTCATTTCTAAATTTTGTTCAGCTTGGCTACTTGCTGTGTCACTCCAGGGAAATTATTGTTGCTGAAGCAAGCTTTTGATACCCTCTGAAAGTGTGAATTCAAAAATATTGTTCTCATTCTTGAATTCTTTGCCAACTGGAAGACTTCAATGTGTTGTCAGGCCTTTGATGCCACAAAAACACGCCCTGTCTGTATCCTCTGGCCTCTTACCTGGTTTGGGCACTTCTCCCAGCCCTTTTCTGTGAGTGTCTCACAGGCTTCTCTCCTTAGCTGCACTCTCTTTCCCCCATTTTCTTGCGACACGCTCTGTTATGGACTGAATGCTTGCGTCTCCCCACCCCCCAAATTCATATGTTGAACCCCAGCTCCAGTGTGATGGTATTAGGAAGTAGGGCCTTTGGAAGGTACTTATTAGGATTAGATGAGATCCTGTAGGTGGAGCCCCTGTCATGGGGTTAGCGCCCTTTTAAGAAAGGGAAGAGCCACCAGAGCCTCCTTTCTCGGCCCTGTGAGGGTACAGTGAGAAGATGGCTTCTGCAAGTCAGGACAAGGACCCTCACCCAGATCCGGATCTGTCAGCACCTTGATTTCGGACTTCTCAACCTCCAGAACTGTGAGAAATAAATGTCTGTCATTCACATCACCCAGTCTATGCTATTTGCTATAGCAGCCTGATCTAAGATCACCTCTATGATATTTTCAATTGTTATTAATTTTCATTTTATTAACCCTGTGCCATTTAATTCAAAATATAGAACTAGAGATTTTAGTCTTCTCTGTACTTGCTTTTTCTCTGCTTATTCTGGTCTTTTAAGTACTGACTACATTCTGTGCATCCTCCTGGCCAGCAGTGTGGGAATCTTATTTTATTTTCCATGCATATTCCCCACATGATGTCCTCTTGTTAATTATCTCATATCAACATTCCTTTCACTTTCTCCACAACCTAAGTTCCCATCCAAATATTCGTACTGCCAGGTTCCCAACGTGGAGACATTCTTCCTCAACCCATTTCATGCATTTCAGCCCACGTGAATCTGTTGACATCTGCTTTTAACTCAAACTGCAAGCTTTTGGTTGAGAATACACCTTAGGAAAGGGTAAATAGGCCCTCCAGGGACAATCATTACTCGGCTAAGATATGCCAAAGATTTGTTGGATTAGACTTGCCGCTCATCTGCTACTCCCCTGCTTATGTCCTTACCTTTTTCTGAACTCACCCACTTACGTATCAAAGCCTTAGTTATTTATATACTATCTTGTCCCAAAAATATATAAAAGAAATTTAAAATTTTACAGTAAAAGAGAAAATAACTCAATAACATAAATTGGAAATAGGCATGATGGGAAAAAATGTGAAACAACAAAGGCAGGAACATAAAATGAAACCTACAATGAAGCTAATACAAAAAGTCATAAAGCAAACCACCTTGTAACCTAAGTGAAATATTCTTGGTGATTATAGTCATTTCTGTTTATGGCAGCTTAAACGGTCTTTAGAGTTCTCTTTGGAGGGGTATTCTCTTGATAGATTCCATTTGTTCATACTGTAAGTATGGCAAGTGTGGCACACACAGGCTGGCTGCTCTTACTTCCCCCGTGACTCATGCAACTATTTCCTTGTTGACCATGTGGGTGAAGGAGGACGAACTCGTTGAGAGGAAATTCCTGAGATGCATGTGCCATCTGCGGGGCACAGAGTGGGTGCTTAGTTAACAGGTGTAGCGAGATGACATACTATAATACTCCGGATGCACTTTTCTTTCCCTGTGCAATCAGAGACACACATTTGTAGGAGAATAAAGTTGTTATGGCAGGAATGGGAAGAGAAAGAGCCAGTCAATATTTTGTTTCAGAATTCCAAAATAGGTTTTGAAAGCCACATCAATACAATCATTTTGAAAGTCAAGGCTTTTGATTTTCTAAAATAGTATTTGATTAGAGGAAAAAAAATATCCTTGAAGATAAAAAAGTCAAGTTCTCTGATAGATTGGAATTAAGCATAGAATAAGACCAAGATCACACTGACCGCAGGGAGAGTAGGCGAGCATCAGCCTGGGAGGCAGCAAGAAGAATCATGGGGTCAGTAGGGTGGGCAGTAAAGGGGCTGAACTGAGTGACTCCGCAGATAGACAAAGTCGGCACCGAGGTTTCTCTACACTGTTTTTCTCAGTGTCGGGAACTGGAGACATCTGTAGACCGTCCAATGTCATGGCAGCTAGCACTGCGTCATGCCTGTTCTGCAGAGCCATGATAGCTGTTCTGCTTGAGTCTAGTGACAGCCATCATTAACAGCCAACTGCACGTTGTTGCTTATGAATTGTTCATCAGAAGTGTCTGTCTGAATTTTAAGAATTGCTGGGCAGCATTCAAATCACCCTATATGGACATCTCATTTTGAATGGCTCAAGAAATATATAAATCTACAAAACAGAAAATGTTGTGTTTGGTTTAGAGAGAGGAGTAAAGGAAAGCCACCAGGGTCTGTGGGAATGAATTGTGCTGAAAGATCGGCTGTGTGTGTAGCCCTTGTTCAAAGAGAGAGAAAGAGAAAGAGAATCTCTTTTGGATGAATCCACTCTTCCACTTGCTTTGAAGACTAATACAAAGTAGTTTCTATGCTACCTGCCCATAATTTACATAAAAAATGTTAGGCTATGTTGAGGATTCGTTGCTTAGATAAACACCGGGGAAGGTGTCTCCCTCTGTGGATCTTCCATCCTTGTGCGGAAGGCCCATACTGAACCAATAGTCACTCTGATAAACATACAGTTCACACGCTTGTGAGTGCTCAAGAAGAAAGTTCTGTTGTCCTCGGAAAGAGTATATTAGAGAGGTCGCTTAGAATGGGAGGCTCAGGGAATAATTTCCCTTATGCCAAGACCTGAAAGAGGCGTAGAGTTAGTTGGGAATAGGGGCATGGAGGGGACAAGAGTGGCGCTGGGGAAGGGGGGAGTGTTCCAAGCAGAAGAGAAGGCCTGGGCAAGTTCTCACAGTAGAGAAAAGTATTGACTCTGAGGTTCTGGAAGAAAGTCAGAGCATCCAGAGCAAGCAGGTAAAGAGGAAGTGGTGGTGAGTCCTGAACACTTGTCACGGCCAGGCGATCAAGACCTTGCATGCCAGGTTAAGGACTTTGGTTTTTATCCAAAAAGTGGTGTGAAGCTGTGGTGGGTTTTAAACACCAGGATGACACCATCAAATCTCCATTTTGAAAATATCATTCTGTATCTTACAATTTATGGAAAACAAATTGGTGAGAGAGGCCAGAAAGGATGGAGGGAGATGAACGGGGAGGCTGGAGAAAGATTCTTGGTGAGAGATGATGATAGCTTAGCCTAAAGATGCCATCATGAAGACAGACTGAAAGGTACTGAGGGAGTCAATAATGGATGAAAATGATCGTGGGGCCAGAAGTGACTTGTAGCTTTATGACATAAACAATCGGACATATGGTGACATCAGTAACTACAGGAAGCAACATTGGAAGATAGCTATGTTCAAGGTGTGGGAGAGATCTTAAGTGAGTTGTTCAACACATCATCTTAAGATACTTTTTAGATACCCAAAACATAGATATTTGGACATATGGGTCTAGAGCCCAGAGGAGAGGTCTGGAATGAAGTCACAGCCCAGATAGAAAGTGAAGCAGGACAAAGATGTATTTCTGTGGGGAAAGAGTGAAGAGTGCAGAATGAGGAGGCCAGAGCCTCAGGAATTCTAACGTTAACTGTAAACCCTGTCTGTTTTGAGGACATAGAGCAGGTAACATGAAATGCCACCCTTCACGGATGCTTTATGGCTTACAAGTCCTTAACAAATTCTTTCCTATGCACTCGAAACTAATATTTCTTTTATATTATTACCCAAACTTTTATTTTCTAACATTGTTTGTTGTCTATTGTATACCATTCTTCTCTTGATAGTTATTTATTTATGTGAAGTAAGGGAGTATACCTATATCTATGTATCTTTAATTCTCCTCCATGGAATGGTGCTTAAGGCTTTTTTAAATCTTCCAAATATGAACTTTTAATTTCCTTTTAGCACCTAGCTTTTTATTCCTCTCTTATGCCAACATCCTGCAGCAATGCTTTCTGTTTCCATGAATACAAGAAGGCAACTCCTCTTGCCAAATCCCATCAGAGGTGCTGCCATCTCTGGTCCCACCCTCCTGCTGCTTGTCCTTCACTGAGGCCCAGGTGCTGGGGGCCATTTGGGACGCATGTCTTTCAAAGCAGATTCTGCCAGGGCCATCACTTCTTGCCACAGAAGCTGCTTGCATCTGGGGTTGTTGCATACTTTGCTTTCTCAATATCAAAGTAAAGAAGTTTTGCTTGTGCTCTTACTGCAGCCTTTTTGCCCTGAGACTCAAGTGAGAACATAAGGAGTTGGGCCAGATGAGGTCTGGCTGGCCACCAGTGGTGCTTTATTTGGAATTACAGAATTATCGCCCCCACACCCCTGACTGGCCAGCTACTCACCTTGCAGGGTGTTGTATAAACTGAATTCACGTTCCTGGAATGACTTCTTTCCAGGGAACTTCTCAGACCCTTAGGTAACTGGACTCCAGGAAAACTTTCTTACACATTTTCTAAAAATGGCAGCATCCTAGGATTATTCAGGTGATGATTCAGCTAAGTCAGCAGTTAATTCAGTTATTTGAGATTTATTTCCGTTTCTCTTTACTTTTCTACAATTATCCAGTGTTTAGGAATTCGGTTGATTGGGGTTTCTCCCATCAACTGAGCATGATTAAAAATACTCACTTACGTATTCCTCACCACAAAAGACAACCATTTTTTCCAGTATGGGATTTTCCCGTAGATGCTATATTACAGAATTTATAATTTTTATCATGTCTAATTCTATTTCTTCTCCAGCCCAGCCCTAGTATCATGAGGTGAGTGTATATCCTTGTGTTTTTATTAATTTTAAAATAGGAAACCTAACAAATGCAGCAGGTAAGTGATTCCAAGTGTGGCTCAGAGAGTAGAACACTCCTGCAAACAGGTCTCAGTATCACGGGGTATTGCCCAGTGCTCTCCCTGTTTGCACACCCAGTGAGTGAGTAATAACACTTGCAAAGCTGGAAGGCTGCTGTAGCTCTGAACAAGGGTTATTTCCTGTCTTCTCAAGTGTTAAAATTCTTAAAGTTGCCTCAGGTGCTGCAAGAGAACAAAAGGCAAAGCATCTGGGGACCCAGATCCCCCCCAGCTCCACCTGAAGCAGCTCTCCTCCTCCTGTTTGGAATGGAGCTCCAGTAAGATCCTTGCCCCACCTCTCTTGCTCCCTGCCTTCCTTTCTCAGTCGCTCCTTCCGTGCCTCCCTGTGTCTCTCCTTCCATTTCTCCCTCCCTCCCTCCCTTTCTTCTTTAATTTCTTCTGTTCGCTCTCTTTCCTCTTGTCCTTGCTCTCCTTTTCTTCTCTGATTTCTTCCTTCTCTTCTTTTTCTGAATTCGGAAAAGGAAAGTAAAATAATAAAATATTAAATACCAATCGCTCCTATTCTTACCATTTACAATAGTCGATCTTTTACGTTATTTCACATTTGTTTTCAAAAACAGTAAATCCTTATGGATAAAGTCAGAAACCCCTTTGCTATCATGCCCTCTGCTCGCCCCAGCACAGGCTCACTCACACAGAAGAAACCATTATTTGTGAGTTGGCATAAACTTTGTGTGCTCTTTTTGTTGTTGCAAAAGAAAAAATGTATGCAGTCTGCTAAAAAATATTTAACAGGTCAAAAATCATCCAATGAAAAATGAGTCTTCTTTCCATGCCTCACTTACAGTCCTTTTCCCTTAATAACTTTGTATCTTTTCAGAAGTGCCCTGTGCACTTATAAACACATGTAAGTGTATGCTCATCTTTTCAGTGAACAGACTAACATGCAAATCCTTAGGAACCTGCTTTACACCTACTACATCTCAGAGATCTTTCTACATCACATATATAGACATATAACATTGTTTCAAGGAACTTCTTAGTTTCTATTGTACTGCTGTTATGTAATTTATTTACTAATTCCCCACTGGCAAACATTTAGCTTGTTTCTGCTCTTCACCTGTTATTTGCAATGCGCAATCGATAACTGTCTTTTTTATTGTTCTCTGAGGAATAAAGTTCTAACAGTGGAATTTCTAGCTAATATGTTTGAGCATGTTTAGTGTCGATAGGTATAGTGGCTATGCCCTCCAAAAAGTCACACTAACTTACACATCTCACACACAGAAATACACGCACATATGAATGCGTGTTTTTCCTCTCCAACATTGTAAATGACCAAACTGTTAAAATAAGATTCCATTTGAGGGCCCAGCCCAGTGGCCTAGTGGTTAAGTTCAGTGCACTCTGCTTCAGCAGCCCAGGTCTGGTTCCTGGACACAGACCTACAACACTCATCAGCAGCCATGCTGTGGCAGCAACCCACATACAAAATAGAGTAAGATTGGCACAGATGTTAGCTCAGGGCCAACCTTCCTCAAGCAAAAAGAGGAAGACTGGCAACAGATGTTAGCTCAGGGTGAATCTTCCTCAACACAAAAAAAAAAAGAAAGAAAGAAAAGAAAAATTTCATTTGAAAAAAGAGCATTTATTCTAAAACATGGAAAACAACTGGCCCAATAAAAAAAGTCAATAAATTAGAAACAGCAGACTGGGGCCCAGGCAGACATTTCCCCGTGTTAGCAGTACCATCTTCAGCAAGTTACTTAAACTGTCAGAGTTTCATTTTTTCCTACATAAAGGATTTTTTTCTTTTTTATGTTATTAACATACAGAAAAATTCATGGACCTTAACTATAATCTTCACTAAGTTTTGACAAGTGCCTTGACCATGTAACTGCCACATCATTTGAGAGAGAGAATATTTTCATCATCCCAGAAACTTTCCTCATGGCCTTTTTCTGTGAGTTCCACCCACCTGCAACCTCTAGCTTGATTTCTATCCCCATAGACTAGCTTGCTTTAAAAAGATAAAATCATACAAATGAAATCAAACAATATTTACTAGTTTACATATGGCTTCTTAAACTCAGCTTAAGGTGTTTGATATTCATATATGTTGTGTGATCAGTAGTTTGTTCCTTTTCTTTACTGAGTAGTGCTTCATAAATATGCCATAATTTGTTAATTCATTCTCCTGAAATAAGAGATGTTTGGTTTGTTTCCAGTTGGGTATATTATGAATAAAACTGACGCAAACATTCTTGCTCAGTTTCTTTATTTGGGAAGCACACACACTCATTTCTCTTGGATATATATCTAGGAGTGGAATTGCTGGGTCATGGGGTAGGTGGAGGTCCAAATCTCTAAGGAACTGTCAAACACTTTGTAAAAGTGGTTGTACGTTGTAGGATCCCACCAACAATGGATGAGAATTCAAGGTGACCTACATTCCAGAAACATTTTGTATTTTCAATAGCTTAAAAATGTAGCCAACCTAGTAGATATGAAATGGTATCTAATTGTTTTTAATTTACATTTTCTTGATTATTAATGATGCTGAACACATCTTCATGTACTTGTTAGTCATTCATACATCTTGCGATGTTTCTCGTAAAATCTTTTGCCCGCTTTTAAATGGGATTGTTTATCTTTCTATTTTTGGTTATAGGGATTTCTTCCGTATTCTGGACGGGTCGTCTGTCACCCACATGTATTGTGAATGTGTTCCTCTCGGTCTGTGGCTCCCCTACTTATTCTTAATTGTATCTTTTGATGAGTAGAAGGTTTCATCTTGGATAGGTCCAATTTACCACTTTTTATTTATGTGGTAACCACTTTTGTGTCCTAAGAAATCATTACCTACCCAAGTTGTAAAGACATTCTTCACTATTTTTTTTCTTAGAAGATTTCTAGGTTTTTTAACTTTTATGTTAGGTCAGTGATCCATTTTAAATTAATATTTAGGTTCGGTGTGAGATAGTAATTGAAAAATTTTTTCTATAGTGTTATCCAGCTATTCAACTATTTTTTTATGTGTTTGTGGAAAAGACTTTCCTCTCCCTATTGACTTCCTTTGGTGCCTTTGTGAAAAATCAATTGAACATATACCTGTGGACTCATTTCTGTGCTCTCTCTTTCTGATTGATCCATTTATCCTTATAGCATTACCACATTGTCTTGATTACTATAGCTTAAAATAAACTTTGAAATCTGGTAGCATAGGTCCTCTATCTTTTTTTCCTTCTCTTTTACTTTTTTTCTTTTTGAGAAAGATTATCCCTGAGCTAACATCTGCTGCCAATCCTCCTCTTTTTTTTCCTTTTTTTTTTTTTTTTTTTTTTTGCTGAGGAAGACTGGCCCTGAGCTAACATCCATGCCCATCTTCCTCTACTTTATATGTGGGATGCCTACCACAGCATGGCTTGCCGAGCTGTGCCATGTCCGCACCCAGGATCTGAACCAGTGAACCCTGGGCCACTGAAGCAGGATGTGCGAACATAACTGCTGTGCCACCAGGCCGGCCCATTCTTTTACTTGTTCATTTAGGTGAGGAAGATTGCCCTGAACTAACATCTGTGCCAATATTTCTCTGTTTTTTGTATGTGGGATGCTGCCACAGAATGGCTTGATGAGCAGTGCATAGGTCTGCACCCAGGATCTGAACTGGTGAGCCCTCGGCCACTGAAGCAGAGCATGCAGGCTTGCAAACTTACCCACTACGCCACAGAGCCAGCCCCCATCCATCTTGTTTTGAACTGGATTTTTTTTTAAACTCAGTTATTTCAAGGATTGAATGAGATAAGCTAAATAATTTTCTCTTTCATAAAACATTATACAAATGAGAGACGTCGTCAGAGTTAAGTGAAAGGCAGTGTAGAACAGTTAAGACCATGAACTTGCATCCTGTATCTTCTGCTTGCTAACTGAAGATGCCTTAACTTTGAGGATGTTTCATCTATGTGTCTTTGTGTCAGCATGTGTTAGGGATAATAATTGCATCTATCTCATAAGGCTGTTTAAAAGATTAAATTAATTTAATAGATGCTAAGCACTTAGAAAAATCCTGGCACAGTGTAAGTGCTAAACAGATATTCTTTATTGTATTACTTATCTATTGAGCATACCAACTGACCCCAAAACTTAGTCCCTTAAATCAACACCCATTTATATCTCACAGTTTCTGTGGGTCAGGCTTCCCAGCACTTCTTAGCTTGGTCATCTGCCTCTCTCACAAGGCTGCAATGTCAGCTAAGGCATGTAAGGGCATGACTAGGAAAGGAGCCACTTCCAATGTCACTTGTGTGGTTGTTGACAGGAGTCAGCTCCTCATGGGTTGTTGGACTGAGGCTGCCCTTGGTTCCTTGCCACATGGGCCTCTCGAATACAGCATCCTGCTTCATCAAAGTGTGCAAACCAAGGAGGCACTACAGAGAGAGAGGCTGCTAGCAAGCTGGAAGTCACATGTTGTAACCTAATCATGGAAGTGACATCCCACTGCCTTTGTTGCATTCCATTGTTTGAAATCAAGTCACTGGGTCCAACCACACTCACAGAGAGGGATTATAGCAGCATGTGACTACCAGGAGGCAGGGATCCTTGGGAGTCATCTTAAAAGTCTGCTATGACACGTATATCTAATCAGCACTTAAAAAATATTTAACCGTTATTTTTCCTATTTTGTATAGTAATTTTGATGCATAAAAGAGAAATTACATGATTTTATATGATGTTCTCTAACTCTTTAAACAAATATTACCATATATGTTTAAAAAATCTAATATACATTTTAGAGAGATGTACAACTGTTAAAATCATATTTAGGAACTGCAGCCCTAGGACGGAGACTATGGCGCCAATGTTACTATTTTTTTTCAGTTTGAGTGATGATTATTTAGTTTGGTGTTTTAGCTCTCACTTGGTATTCAATCTATGACTTTTCTATAATGCCATTGTCAATGATTTCCTCATCTTCTCATTAAGGAATTATAATTTTTTTTTAAGTTTTAAAAGGCTAACTTTCCTCCCTTGACCCATTATTGTTTTGCTCTCTTTCAAATATATCTTATAGTTTCAGACAGCTAACATGCTAGTTTTCACCTAGTGTGACCAAAGTTTATTGTGCCCTCGTAGAAAAAGAATGGTTTATTCTTGGGTAATTAAACTTGTTTATATATTTTATGACTAGATATTTTCTTTCGGTTACTCTGTAATTCTTTTTGGGGGAGGACGGGTTCTAATGTAAGTTCTCCTGGTCCATAATTCCCTGGAGAGACGCAAACATCTCTAAAGTTCAGGACAAGGTTAGACAACTTCCAGTGCTTCTGGAAAAGGATAGTTTTAATATTAAGTATTTTCTGTGGGAGGTTTGTACTTTAGAACTTTCAGAACTCTCAAGGCCACCCTCTTCCACAGATTTATTACCGTTTTGTTCCCAACCTGTCATTCCAGCATCTCTGTTTTGGTAACTTAGATAGGTCTCATTTCTCTTATCTATAAAAAATAAACAAACCTCAGGATATTTTTCACTGTTATGGGCAAGCTGTACTGAATTTTTCTTTTTGTGAGAATTTTCCAATAGATGAAAAATAGACATCATATGATGATTCAGCTATTATCTTAAAATGTTTAAGCAGAGTAGTTATTTCTGGTATTGGAATAAATGCTTTGCGTGAACAGAATGTATGGTAGCCCAGTAGTGTCTGTTTCAACAAACATGCAAATAAGTTCACGTAGTGATGGGAAGTCGTGGCCCAGGTTTACAGATGAAGAATCTGATTCATGGCAGGACTGAAACAAACAGATATTTTGATTCCAAAATAGCTGTGCCAGGTTTATATTTTAAGAGCATATTCCCTGGGTTTACAGGTTGATATTAAATATACCTATAAAATATTCATATTTGCTCAGGAGTAGGGACAATAGGGTATTTCTTGGCAATAACAAGCAGAATTCATAAGAGTAAATTCACATTTATTGGATCATTCATTCATTCAATATGAAAACATTTTTTTAAATAGATCGAGGATACATCAGCACACATAAAGAAAAAAGGGCTCCCTGACTTGCTGGAGAGTATATTGTATCCAGGGGAGAGAGCCAACAAATAAATAAGTAGAAAAAGCAAACAGAATTGTTGGTTAGAAGTTGGTCAGCATTCTAGAAAATAAAGTGTAGATGGAGGGGTAGATACTGCTGAAAGTGGAGGATGGGTTGCAGGTTTATATCAGGTAATCAGGGAAGCATTATTGTGGTGGTGAAGACAAGACTTGAATGAAGTGAGAGAGTGAGCACGTGGACAGCTTTCAGCCACGGGAAACAGTCAGTTCCAAGGCCCTGAGCTGGCAGCTCGCCTGGTGAGTTTGAGGAATAATGAAGAACAGAAAAAGCGAAATAGGAAATAGTCAGAGCTGAAATCAGAAAAGAGAGAGAGATAATGGTTAGGCTGTGTGTGGTCCTGAAAATGATTATGAAGACTTTGACAAAAATGTATGCACTCGGCCACTAAGCCTTCCGCAAGAGAGACTGGGAAATGTGGTTTCCTCTGCAAACTGAGGCGGAATTTGTTTCTGGCACAAGTGAAAAAATCCATTTTGGAGTGGGAGCAGGACAGGAGTATGTTGGGGGATGGAACTGGGGTAAATTATCTGGTATGGATAGACCACAGGATAAATTATCTCAAGTTCATTCTTTAACCACGGGAGCTTCTCCAAAATCTATGAGTGCGTGAAAAATATATTTTCTTTAAACGTGCATTTGAGTGTCTTAGGTTTCTGAAATATTTCTTAATCATTAATTTTCTGTGCTTTATGGTAATTCAATACATTAACTGTATAATCATTTACTTCATCATTCTCCTTTCAGTAAACATTTCAGTTGTTTCCAGGTTCTCCTAAAACAAATCAGACCTCTGTAAACATCTGCATAATGTCTCTGTGATTATGGGCAAGAGTTTCTGATGGTTTTATCCCTGGAATTGGATTTTGGTGTCATGACTTCTCCCGGATATTGTCAGATCATTTTCCAAAGTTATTTTGTCAAATTACATTCCACCAACATTTGTTCCACAACCTCACAAACACTGAGTATTGTCAGACTTTTCAATATTTTTCATCTGGTGAGTGTAAAATCGTATAATACAGTGGTTGTGAGGCATTTAAAATTAATTAGGTTGAGCATCTTTTTATGTGTTTATTGGAACAGATGTATTTTTTCTTCCATGAAATACTGGTGTTTTTTTGTACGTTTTCTATCACATTAACTGTATTTAACGTAAAAATTCTCTATAGTCTCCGGGTGCACATATTTGTCAGCTCTTGTTATGAACTGTTATTTCTTCAATGTGTCCATTGTCCTGAGAGTGACAGACATCATTATTCCTGACCTCCCGTTTCCTTATAAAAGTTTTAAATTTTGCTTTTCCTATTTATATATTTGGTCTTCCTGGAAATGATTTTGCATAGGATGTGAGATAGGAATCCCATTTAATTTTTAAAAATAATGTCAACTACTTTTGATAGCATGATTTTTTTAACAGTCCATAATTTTCTTATTGAATGGCAATGGTAGGTCTATAATATATCAATTTGGTATATATGTGTAAGTCTGGGTACTTTAGTCTGTTCCACTTATCCATTTATTGCTTGGTCTTAGTTACCATATGCGTATATCAAGTCTCAACGTATGACAGAGCAATTTCACACAGTCTTTTTCAGGTGTGGCTTGGACCTGGATCTTCCATATAAATTTCAGAGTTACAAAAACCTAAAACAAAATGAGCAAAGCAGTTGGTATACTGATGATTGGAATTGCACTGATTCTATATATCAGTTTCGGGAAATCTGACGTACTGGCAATACTGAATCTTTCTAATCTTGCCAGAATTTGAAGTTAATTTAGATATTCTTTAATGTCTTATAATAAAGTTTTGTAATTTTAGTTTCAGTCCTATTCTTTTAAATGTTTTAGAATCATTCATAGTTATACTGTTTTTATTAATCTTATAAATGCTACTTTAATATTTAATTTCTGATAAGTATGAAAATTCAATTTATTTTTATATAGTGATTTTAAACCTAACTCTTGTATGTAGCAAACTTCCTCATCTCTCACTAATTTCACCTGTTATTTTTCGTTGGTTCTGAGGCCCACACATCTTTCTACAGTAGCCTTCGGCGGCTGGAGCTAGATGCTTGAAAACTACATTTCCCAGAATGCCTTGCGAACTGGGTGGTTTAGGTTCTGGCAAAGGCAATGCTCTCAGGAGATGAGAGAGGGGGTGAGAGGAGTAAGGGAGAAGCCGTGCGGCCTGTGGCTTCCACAGGCAACAGTGGGCTTTGATGGTGGCAGCAGCCGCAGGAGCAGTGGTTTTAGGGAACTGAGTATTCTAGCGGTGGTGGTGGTGGTAACTGGAAGCAGATGCTGATTCTGTGGTGACTAGGTGGTGGCCTGAGGGCAGAGGCACGTGGGCTCAGAAGAATGTAGGTTTTGGCAGAGCTGGTGACCCCCAAAGGACTGGAGTCTCCTGCAGTAGTGCCTGCCACTGAGTTGGGTCATCTGATCTCCTTCTGGAGTGGTGACAGCTTCCTATAGTCTCTTTCTGGTCCCTCCACGATGCTTCCCTTCACTTCTCTAGTCGTCGTGCAGTTTAGTAACCTGATTACTGGTATGAAATCTCTCTCTGTCGTTTCTGCTTTCCTGACTGTACCTTGAGTTGTGTATTAATTATAATTATTTATCTGTAGATTTTGAGGTTTACTATTTAGAGAATCATAATGTGCCCATTATGAAATATTTGTTTCTTCTTTTCAAATTCTTGCGTATTATCCTTATCTTCTCCTCTTACGCTGACTAGACCCTTCTGTAAAAGATGGAATAAAATTGTTCACAATGGGCACACATGGTCTAGATTTATAATGTCTTAATCTGGATTTTAAAAGGAAGAAATTATTTTAATATATTTCATGTGTAAGTTTTGGGTAAATATACTTTATCATACTTTGAAAATTTCCTTTGCTTCCTTATGTTAAGGGACTTAACCTGAAAGAATATGGATTTTTATTTTATATTTTTCTCTCTGCATTTATCAAAATAATTATTTATATTTTCTCCTTTAATTTCTTAATGTGGTGAATTATAGTAATAGACTTTTGTATTAAACCAACCCCAAAATTCTGGATTAAACTCAAATTCTTCATTACCCTATATATTGTTTGCTGATTTTTCTTTTGGATATTTGCACCTGTATTCAAAAATGAAATTGACCCCAAAATTATCTCTTTCATGCTGTCCTAATCTGATTTGGTATCAATGTTATAGTCATCCTGTAAGTGAGTTGTGAGATATTTCGCCTCTTCTATTCTAGAGAAAAGTTTATCATCTATTATTTAGTATTTGGTATCACCCACCAATAAAACCAGGTAGGCCTGGTGTACTTTTGCGGGAAAAGTTTAACTTGCTGAATTAATTTTCTTAGTAGTTATAGACTATCCAAATTATTTCTTTTCTAAGTGGTTTGTGAACTTGGCTTTTTCTAGGAATTGGTTAATTTCATCCAACTTAAAATGTTTTGGCACAGTGTTTTTCAGCTTTCTTAGATTCTTCTCCCTAACGCTACCTCCCTGGAAGCTGTTGTTGGCTGTTAAACTGCTCCCTGTGTTCACTCCCATTTCAACTAAAGTTTGCTTTGATAGCATTGACTTCCAAGCCAGGAATGTTGTCCACTATTTCTTGAAAAATTTAAAATCTTAAGATACTAAGACAATTTTCAAATACTGGGACTTCTCAGTCTGCCAAAGACATGCATTTTTCTTTTTTCATACACACGGACAGCTCCTCTCTCTCACACCCACACATTTTCACCACCAGATAGAAGCACGGAGGGCTGCGCCCGTGTTTCAAGTCCCTCAAAGCAATAGAGGTCTCAGGTTAGGTTTCGGCTTAGTTCTCCGTAAGGTTCCTGCAGAAGTGAGGGCTGGCTGGGGGACAGTCTCCCACACAGGTCCTGCTCTTCTCCAGTCTCTGCTTTTTCTTCCCAGGCTTGCATATTCCAAATATTCTTTCAACTAGTGAACCTATAAATCAGCGCCGACCAGTCATGAGATGAGATGTGTGTAGACATACTGATCAACAACTACAGCAGTAGATTTTTATTCCAGATTTACTTGGGTTGGGCACTACTCTAGGTTTGAGGATGCAGCAGAAGACAAGACCGTGTGCCTGCTTTCTTAGAACTCATGTTCTAATTTGGGGAAACACAAAAATAATGTTCATGAAACAAGTAGTAGACCAGAAAATAGCTTTAGACTCGGGATACTTGTAGATGTTGGTAATTACTAGGAAAACTAGAGAATGACTGGTGGCAATTTGAGGTAGGGGTGAGATTTGGAGTTTCTAGGTTACATTGGATGGTCAGGAAAAGCCTCTTTGGGGAGATAACATTGAGGCCAGACTTGGTTTCCGAGATGCAGCTGCGAATGTGGTCAGGATGAAGTGACCCAGGCAGAGACAGGAGCAGAGGCCCCATGGCGCATGAGCTAGAGATGTCTCCAGAGTGGGAAAGGGACCCGCCCTATGAGAAGGCAAAATCTCTGCCTGGTAAACCTGTTGCGCCATCTTCGTTTAGTATTTTTCGTGTTAAGTTTAAATTTCTCTTCATGAAGATCTTACAAAATGTTTTTGAAGTTTATTCTCAAGTATTTAAAAATATTGTTTGCTTTTATAAAGGCATATTTAATCTTAATCCTCTGTTGAATTGTCACTGATAATAAGCAAAGTGTTTATGTTTATAATTTGCTTTTGGTGATACATTATAGAATTCTATAATTACTTTAATAGTTTAAAATTGATTATTTTGTATGATTCATATAGACAGTTCTACTAAGAGGGAAAAAAGACAAAGACAGAAAGGCAAAAGAAAATAGAGAAAAGACAAAAAAAGCCAGCTTCATTTGTTTCTAGTTGTAGGCTTTATTTTGTTTTCTTGTGGAACTTTAGGAGCTCTGCTTTCTCTTAATATTAATGAAAATTTCTTAACAAGTTTGGCATTAAGTATGATGTTAA
Source organism: Equus quagga (assembly GCF_021613505.1). NCBI lineage: Eukaryota > Metazoa > Chordata > Mammalia > Perissodactyla > Equidae > Equus > Equus quagga. The sequence continues at coordinate 3,663,111 of NC_060268.1, read as the reverse complement.
TAATTTGTCTTAAATGTTATCCTTTAACATTTTATGGCAGTGCCCTTCCACTTCAAGTTGGTCAAGAGTTTTATCAGGTAAAGGTGATAAATTTAATCAAACATTTTCAGAATTTAAAAAATTGTATAATTATTCTACTTGCACAATAGAGATGGTGAATAACATTAATATATTTTTTTGACTTCAGTAATGAACTCTAGTAATGTTATCTTAATATTTTAAGTTGTTGTTGAGTTAAATTTGGTAGTGCTCAATTTGCAACTGTATATTAATGGTTTTGGTTTCCTAATCATGATTCTGGTGTTGTTTAGGAGAATATTTAAAACTTTCTAAGTAACAGAGTTTTGTTATTAATTTTCACTTTTAATTTCTGGTTTTGTTGTGCTGGAGATACAGACTTTTGCCTGAGCACACTTTCTACATTTGAAATTTCATAAAAGCACTGGAAATTCTTGAAAAAATCTGGACTCTTTATTACAATGTTTGACAAATATGTATCTTTCTAATAATTAATGTGTTCCGATGTTTTGTAATTGTTTTATCATTTGTCAGTGTAGTCTATCACAAATTAAGTGATGTATTAAAGGCTATCTTTACAGCCTTGTGTTTGTTAATAAATGTATATATTTCTAACAATTCTTGCATTTTACATTTGAAACTATGTTGTCAGGTACCTAAGCTTCCTTAAATTTACTATTTATGTACCCTATTTGCCTCACACGATACTCATGCCTTGACCTTTACTTTGGGGCGTGGAGGGCAAGGTGTTCAGCAAGCAGTTAAAGTAACGATCTGGAATTCAGGGACAGGGGCTGCAGCAGAGATTAGAAGTGGACGTCATACACATGAAAATGGGAGGTGAAGCTTTGAGAGTGAGTGGAAATAGGGGAAGAATAGAAGGGGACAAAGGAATCAAGGTACATTATTTTAGAAACCAATTTTTAAAGGACTAGCAAGGGAGACTCACATCAAGCAAGCAGAGGAGAAGCAGAATAGGGTTTGGCAGAGAAGGGACGCCCAGAGAGACTCTGTCAAGAAGGTGCAGTTGGCAAGAGCATCAAAGCCTTCATCATGGACAAGGACAGTGACATCCACTTCCTGCCTGTTTATTCAAACATACACACTAGAATGTAAGATTGAGGGCAAGAATATTTTTAGATGTTTTCTTCACTGGAGAATCTCCAGATCATAAACATTGCCTGGCACAGAGTGGATAGTGATAAGATTTGTTGAATGAATTAAAAATATAATCTTGTTGATCATTAAAATGAAACAATTAGCAAATCCTATATGATTTCAAGAAAGTGAACTCTGATATTCAAATATGATTCTAGATTCCATTATACTATATTGTAACTTATAGGGTTAAGAAAGATATACCACAAAGGAGAGCAGTTTAAAACACTTGGGTTATAAAATAGTTTACTTGGACCTATTGCATAAAAGTATCAAATGTTCACGTTGTAACATTTTTTTTCCTTAATCTCCCCTATTTTCATAGAGATACACACATTTATTAATAACTCTTAGTTTATCTGTCCTAATGGTAATAGCACATCAGAATAAAATGTCAGTTCTTATAAAATGGAAATTATAATGAAATGCGAGATGAATAATTACTATGTTGAAACTTTAGTCTGTTTTGTGGGTTATTAAAAACTAAAACCTCTTGGGGCTGGCTCCGTGCCCGAGTGGTTAAGTTTGCGCGCTCCGCTGCGGCGGCCCAGGGTTTGGATCCTGGGTGTGGACATGGCACAGCTCATCAGGCCACGTTGAGATGGTGTCCCATATCCCACAACTAGAAGGACATGCATCTAAGATATACAACTGTGTACAGGGGGGTTTGGGGAGATAAAGCAGAAAAAAAAAAAAGATTGGCAACAGTCGTTAGCCCAGGTGCCAATCCTTAAAAAAAAAAAAATAGGAAGATTGGCAACAGTCGTTAGCCCAGGTGCCAATCTTTAAAAAAGAAAAAGGGAGGAGATTGGGGATTAAACTTAGACTTTAAAAAAACAAACAAACGAAAAACTAAAACCTTTTTAGTTATAGTTAAAAAATAGGTTATTAAGGGAGCTGGCCTAGTGGCACAGCAGTTAAGTGCATGCGTTCCCCTTTGGCGGTCCAGGTTCACCCGTTCGGATCCCGGATGCAGACATGGCACAGCTTGGCAAGCCATGCTGTGGTAGGCATCCCACATATAAAGTAGAGGAAGATGGGCACGGATGTTAGCTCAGGGCCAGTCTTCCTCAGCAAAAAGAGGAGGATTGGCAGCGGATGTTAGCTCAAGGCTAATCTTCCTCCAAAAAAAAAAAAAAAAGATTATTAAAAGTTAATTTTACAGAAGTCTGTTAAAATAGTTAATTCCGTTTTAGGAATTATTTAAATAAAGGGAGATAAATGCTATTGAAGCCCCATAATTGTTAAATGGCATAAACTCTTTTTTAAATTTCATAGTAATATGAGTAAATTACTGACAATATAAATTGATGCTTATAGTAAGACAGAAGAATGGATACATATTAATTCAACCATAAAAAATTGTCTCTCTTTATGGTGTTTGCTATTTTTAAATTGTATTTAAAGTAATTCATATGTTTTCATCAAATAAAGCCAATGATTTTTAAAAATAAACTTTCCAGAAGTTAGTACAATTAAAAAATAATGTTTTTCAAGATATCAGTCACTCTGAGAGACAATTCACTTCTTCAAAATATGCTGCTCCTGCATTTGAAGACTTTTGAAAAAGGAAACAAGAATAAATTAAATGTATGTGTTTGTGCATAAGTGCATTTATGAAATGATGTTGATCTAACCGTTTTAAGTATTTTCTTTGAAATTATATTCAGAACTTGTGACTTATTCTTTTCAAAAACGGGATTCAAAATGATAAAGATTTATCATTCTGAACTTTAGAAATAATGTAGAGTTTCTACATACTAAGCTTGGTTGACGTTTTGATCTTGGAAATGAATTATGCATAAAGATCATCATTAATGCAGGGGAAATAAACTCCATTGGCTTCACTTGTGATTTTAAAGCATTTATTCTTTTGGGCATCAGACATCTTCAATTTCTCTCCCTGGCTTTTGACATACACTTTTGTGTAAGCCTAGACACCTATGTTTCCATTCTGACAACTGTTTTCTTTAGAAATGCTTTGCTTTACTTCCCTGAGAAGAGAATGAATGTTTATCACTCAAAATGTGAAGCGTTTTGAACTAGTGTATTTATCTAAATTGAAGTGATGGCCCATTGTTCTCACAGCCTGCTGTCTTCCTCAAAAACTGAGATCTGACGTTTCCAATATTTTCATCAGTCTTAGGGGTAACTTGAATGCTGTTTTCTATAGCATGTTGACCATCTTCTCTAGCATTTTTCATCCTTTTGTGCTGGTAACAACTTTTATTCCTGACTTTACTTTATAGACATCTTTATAACAAGTCCAATTGTCTTACATGAAGCTTTTGTTACAGTTATACAAACTGCAAAATTGTTGCCTTATATGATAAACAGCATCCCTTTCTCATCATAGCTATCAATGCGAGAGTAAGTGGTTGAACCTGAACGCTGCTGCAACGTGAGGTATGCATTTCTACCTCATCCAGTGATCATGCCGCAGAGTCTACAGATGTCCAAAGTGCAGCATCCTTATTTTTTACTCACATACTAAATGTGCTGATGCGGTGCTAGTCCAAGATATGAATATTTAACAATGGGTAGTAGATTTTACTGGGGCTGACCTTTTGCTTTTGTGTCATCAGCAATCACAGTACCAGTAAACGAAGGCACAGCAAGTTTAATATATGAAATTTTTTATCAAATTTTAAACATGTCCTCCCATGTCCTTCATGCATAACGTGAAGGAACAGAAGCTGAATGCTCATAGCAGCTTTGGATTGGCTGAAATAACACTGTTCAAAGACATCAAATGAATCATTCTTTGTCACCTTGGAGAGAGGTTGCCACCAGGAGCTTTGTACTTGCATCTATCGTGTTCAACGTTTTACATCTATCTTGTTCAACAATGTTAATCAATAATTTGGATTAATAATTTATCATACTTATTATACTAGTTACAGATTTAACCAGAGAAAATCACATAGATTTGGGTCAGAAGTGAAAAATAACCCGCCTATTCAGGATGAGACAGCTGGGTTTCAGCAGCAGAGTGAGGTGAAAAGGTTTTAGGACTTTCAGTTGGAAGAAATCTCAAAATTAGCCAATAGTGGTGTATGGTTGCTGAAAAATACACATTTAGGTTATATTCTGAGAATGAGGGAGGACATATCTTGTTATACTTTGTCCCAACGTTAAGATAAATAAAACAAAATAAAAGTGTTGATAGATTTGAACATTTGAAAATGTATATTAAGTATGCTCCTTAAGACTGGGGTATTTTACTGTTGGAAAATAGACTTGGGGGAAAGCGGTTTTGTTTGCAAATGGTTGAGAATGCCCATTGGAGGAACATGCAGATTGCTCGTCTCACCCCAAATCATTGAGCTGGATCATGGAGAGGACGTGCAAGAGAGGCAGATTCTTTTCCTTTTCACTATGAGGAAGAGCTATTCAAACAAGGAAAGGGTTATCTGAAAAAGTAGTGAGGGTTATGGGCTGTGAAAATATGTGAACTGTCAGTGATTTTCCAGCTCAGAGGACGTTGCAGAGCTCAGGAGGCAAATTGGGAGGACAAGGGACCTCCACCCCTGACTCAGTAAAAACAGCTCCACATTTATATATTTTATGTATCCAGCTTTTGTAATATTAAAAGAAAAAAATGTGTTTTAAAATTTTACAACCACTGAATTATAAAACCATTTGGTAGTGGTGCTGTAAAGAAAATTTAAGCCCTTGAAGGAGTGTTCAATTAGTTGGCCTTCAAAGTCTAGTGAAACACGCTTTTAATAACAATTTTAATGAAATTATAATATTGCCTACAAATAAAGTGTCCAAGAAGTTTACAAACTCTCTCTTTAATTCTCACCACAGCCCTGAGAGAAAACATTATTAGATTTACACGTGAAACTATTGAGGCTCAGAAGAGTTTAACCGATTGGGTAAGGGTCCATGACAGTGCAAAGAGCTGGGTTTGAAGCCTTGGTTACATTTTTACCATCATACAATATTATGAAATCATGGAGCTGGGAATTATCTTAGAGATCGCTTCCTGAACCGTTCTAGCTCTGATGTTTTAAAACTCACACGTAGCCTCACCAGTCAGTGATTGGCTCTCTGTATTTTAATACCTTCAAGCTCCCTCACTTGGTCTTGAGTCCTCTCATTCCACCTGAAGTAGCTGTAGCTGTTGAAAAGTGCCTTCTTATGTGAGCTGAAATCTCCCTTTCCATCTGACCCAACTCAAAACCTATGTACATTTTCATGTTCTTCTGCTATGGTCTCTTCTCTAAAGGTGTTTATATTTAAACTGGGGAAGTACAACACGGAGACAAAGCATAACAACATAGGAAGCGTTCCTGCAATAGGATTATACCTTCGAAAAAGCTCTTTTTCCAAAATAAATTATAATTTAAAACAGAAGGGTTACCACAAACATCTTTGTAAGATAAGAGGCTATAGTGACCAGCGTAGTCACAACTCAACCAAAAAACTAACATTCTTTCAGAATTGAGGCTCAACAGACAATTTGCCAATTGGCTACACTGGTAAAGGACACAGAGTAGAAATCACTATAAAACAGTCTAGAGAGAACTCTCCCCTCCTCCAGGGCAGTTAATTAGGGAAGGTAATATGGATGTCACACAGAAGTCTAGAGCATGTCTCGGGGAAGAGAGTCCCAAGCTCTAGGTGGAATCTCCGCTGTTAGGGTTGGCCTAATCAATCAGTAAGCAACAAGCATGTTCCTAAAATGGGCAGAGAAAAGCATGGCAGGACCTGACAAGAGAAGTGCATGTGTTAGACCAAGAGAGACTTTGTAGCAGGTGCTGGGGCCCTCAATTGTGAAAACTGTGCTTTCAGGATGGCGTTTATTTCCTGGGGCTGAGGGAAGATCTCACTCAATGGATACCACTCAGAAACAAGGCAGACATAGGCAAAAAGAGGTCTCTGATCACTGGACGGCAATTCATCTCAATATATTTGTCAGTTACCTAAACCCAGGTAGAAAATTACAGAGCAACGTAGAGTGACCAGGTTGAGAGACTGAATTAGAAACCCAAATATATATGTGTATATGTATATATATGATCCAACTTATTTATCTATATCATTAATCTTAAGGGACATTTTAGTTTTTCTCTACTACTTTGTGGTAGTAAGTTGCTATTATTAAGGAGACAAATTTTAGTTTTTTAGGTAGAAATGTGTATCTGTGGTGTAAAATGGCAATGATTCAAGCTGTCAACATACAAAATGTTCACATTTACAAGTTATGAGTGGCTTTGTGTATAACAAGGTGTGCTGCAGTCTGAAACTCAATAATAATCACTGAGCTATAGCTGATGGCCAAGCGTGCCTAATATTTTTTAAACTATCATTTGGGCATCAGGTGACCCAGGGTTAAGCTTCCCATTTTGGTTTTAAAATATCGCTGAAGACAATAAGAATTGGATAAGAGCAAAATAACATTTTAGGTGAAATTATAGTATTTATTACTCAGAAGAACATAATGAATCCTCAGCAAACACAACGATGATTGCCAAAGCTGAGATACAGTGCACATATAGGACTTGAAGTGATCAAAATGAGGGCGGTGCTGTTACAGGCAATAAAGAGGAGCTAAATGTGATTCTCCGCATTTCATTTCCAGTTCTTCTAGTCACTAACTTTATGAGATTTAGCAAACTATACAGTCTTCTGGGAAAATACTATGTTATTTTTAAGGAAATACGGAAATGAAAAAAACACAAAGTTATAAACAATTTTATAGATCATACACACACACCCTGAGAAATATCTTATAATTCACCATCATCCAGCAATCAATTTTAGACTGCTTTTTTTGACCTAAGACTTCAGGTTCAGATTCTCAAAGGAAACATTTCCCAACTTTATATATATTATTTTCTTTAAAAGAATTATAACTTTATCATTGCATTTTTACATCTTAGGAAAAAATAAAGAACGGTCTGCATTCAAACCTCTGCCCCATTATAAAGAAATTCTCTAAGAGGAACTGGGAAGTGCTACTAGAGTGTTGGAGAGCTCGGATAAAGGTCATAATGGGAGTCATGGAAGGGACTGGAGAGCTGTCATCCTTTGCTAATACGTTTTGCAATGACTGTTTAAAAGCAAGTATGTTCTTTTCTAAGTCACATCACGTGTCGCTCCTGACGTGTCATTTTAGTTACCCTCTGTGGTTGTGCTTGTTCTGCTATGATTGAATCATATTTGCTTTCATTGTACATAAGTATGACAGTCCTGGGGAAAAAATACCAAGAATTCTAACAGAGTACCAATAACGCAACAGGAAAAAGAAAGAAATTAGCATTTCAGTTCCACTTTGTTCTGACTCTAGTTTGGAAATCGTTCCCTGAGAGTTGGCAGTAGGTATGCTGCAGGGCAGACTCAAGTGACTTTCTCAGTTGTGTGGAGTTATGAGCCTTCCCTCGTCATATGAGAGGACCGGGCAAAAGGTTAGTATCGGCTCTCTTTATGAACTTAAATTTTCCAGGGAGGAAAAACACGCATAATCTGCTTTCTCATGCTCTGATTAATTTCTGGAATGTGGTTTGTGGGGGAACCCGAGTGAAACTGTGCCCACCAAGCTGTATGAACATCTGCTTGGAGGAAGGTAGCGATTTGGCAACCAGCTCTCTGTAGGTGTCGTCTGTGTGCAATGGTGCAAAGGGAAACTATGAGGAAGATGAAAAGAGGTGATTGATGCAGCTTGTGTTTCAGATTCCAAGCCAATATAATAATGTGTATTAATGATGCATTTTGGCAATAAAGCTATTTAATAATCATTAAACAGAATCACCACTCCCCATTAACAGCAGACTGTATTATAACACATTGGCTAATTCTTCATTAAATTCAACATAAATTAAATAACAGATTGTATGTGTATAGCTAAACAGAAAGACCCCTTCATTTTATTTTCCTAGGAAAATCAATATCCTTAGGGAAGATTGGCCAAACTTTCAGGTTATAATTTAAGAACAAAACAGAGAGCTTGTTTTTTCGATGTTCAAAATTATTGTTTAAAGACAGTCAGAGAAAATGAAGATTGCCCCACTGTGGTGCCTTTCAGGAAAATGCCAGTTAAATGTCAGATTCAAATTTGCAACTTACAAATGTGTTTGCTCTCAAAGTCATTGAAGGTGCTCCAAGAGACTTCAGTGCAGAGATTGTCAGCAGTGGAGGGAGATGGGCAGTGGAGGAGGGGACAGTGATTCCAGTGCCGGCCCCGCCCCAAAGCCCTTTCCCCAGGACTGCCCAGGCCTGGTTCAGACACGCTCTGCATAGGTGGCATTATGTGACTTCGGTCCTGCCAAGCAACGTGGAGTCACTCGTCTTCTCATTTGTCTCCATGCATCCGTGAAAGTCAAAAGACTTCTGGACTAAGGAATGGCCACGCCTTTGCAGATCAATAGAGGTTCAAATATATCAAATTATATTTGATATTTAGAGTTGTAATGACATGTGCTTGATTGCAGGGAAATTCAAGAGGTCCCTACGATAAAACTACTGTAAAGGAAGACATCTATGTTTTCAGCCAGACTTAACACTCTGGAGAGAGTTTACATACTAAATTGTTCAAAGAAAAATTGTTCAAAGCTTTACTTTGATCTTATGAATGGCTTTAACATTATTTCTTATGTCTATACATTTAACATTCTTCTTTACATTTTTCTGTGTTTTTTGGATCTCTATATGACTATTTATTTCAATGAGGAAAAATAAGCTGGCGAAAAATTATTATAGTTGAATTGGTTATGTGGAATATAAAGATAAAGAAAAATAGAAGACAATGAATGAAATTAATGTTGTGAAATATGTTGAATATTTGCTACATAAAAAGTTTAGTTAGAACAGATGAATCACATGACAAAATCTCCTTTTCATTTAATAGGAAACAATTGCAGTGGTTGTCAAATAATTAAGCAGATGAAGAGATTTTATTCCCTGTGAACTGATCAACTCAGAAATTGTTTAAATGAAAAATAACATTCTATCTCTAAAGTGTGTCCATGTAAGATTGAAACATAATATCAGATGGTTATGTATCTATAAACTCCATACTCACAGTGTTGAATATTCCTAGCTCAAAATAATCTTGTGATGCCAAACAGGAAGTGAAGAAATGCTACAATACTTTGTAAAGTACGCATGCTGTTGAACATGTTTGTGCAAATTTGTAAATAAGATAGATCAGATATCCGAACTATGAGGAACTTCTAAGAATTACCCAATTTTTCCCTTCATCCTTTACTAGGAAAGGACAGTACCAAAAATCTTACGGATCCTTTAAAAATACTATAATGTTCACCCAAATCTTCTAGAATCCATTTCTGTCAGCCCTTCCTTGTTTCCCTGCTTTTCTTTCCCGAGGTTTCTCATAGCTTAATCCAACATGCAACCTCCTAAATTTTTGTCCAGTTATTAAATTAATACCTACTAAGGTATTGATAGTGCTAATGCTCTCAGCCTCTCCTCTACTGCCCGTCTTCCAGACTTATTCAGGCACACTTTTGAGCGAGATTTCCTTGTTTCTGGTGGTCAAATCTGCACTTACTGGAGCTTCCTCTAGAGAATGTGACAGAAATGTATCAAGTCAATATGTCGTACACCTTAGACTGACAGTGTCTTATGTCAAACAGATGTCAATTAAAAAAGGACATCAAATTTTAACTTTAAATATGTACAGTTGATGTATATTGATTATACCTCAATTGAAAACAAAGAAAAAAGGGGCCAGCCTGGTGGCACAGTGGTTCAGTTTGCACATTCTGCTTTGGTGGCCTGGGGTTTGCCAGTTCGGATCCCTGGTGCAGATGTATGGACCGCTTACCAAGCCATGCTGTGGCAGGTGTCCCACATGTAAAGTAGAGGAAGATGGGCATGATGTTAGCTCAGGGCCAGTCTTCCTCAGCAAAAAGAGGAGGATTGGCGGCAGATGTTAGCTCAGGGCTAATTGTCCTCAAAATAATAACAAAGAAAAAAATAGAACCTTTTGATTCTAAAGTAAAACGCATGTTTTGCTCACGTATGCAACCAGCTTGATCATATCAAAATGGATGGACACTAATCCCAATCTTTTACTCTGGGGAAGTATTTTTGCCTTATGTTTTTCTCTAATTTAAAGTAATTTTCTTAAAGTCTCACCACTGTAGAGATAAATAAACAGCAAATTAACTATTCTGTCTAAAAATGCCTTTGTTCTAAACAATCTACTTTTTCTAGGGATTGAATCCTTTTCTGACAGTAGTAATTTTGCTTCCTTTCCACTAAGCCATAGTTCCCCTGTGCATTCAAGAATACATTATACCAGGATACATTAAGTCTGTAGAAGATCTCTAATTTTAGAACAGCTACTTGATTTTGTCTGAATTCTCGAGGACAATAGGTTACCCGTTCTAATTCAGTGATTCGCACTGCTAAACTGAGGATCAGGACTAAGCAGAAATTACGTGCATCACCTGGAAAGTTTTGTTACAGTTATCAGCACTTGACCCACATCCTTGTAAATGCTAATTCTGGTCAGGGGTGGGGAATTTTCATTCTTTAAAAGCCTTTCTGCACTGATACATAATGCATGGCCAGTCTTGGGAACCACAGGCAGCAGGACTTTAGAAGCAATGAGTAAGAACTACAAAAATCTTGGTAAGTGGATTTGCATCAATTTATAGGATCAAGGAGATGCATTTCTTCAAAGGAGAGCCTCAATTGTGATTAATAATTTAGATAAGATAACCTCTCAAAGAATAACGAGAGTATGTCAACAAATATGAAAAACAAAGCAATGGCCTACAGACTGGAATCACTGGATGTCTATCCCAATCCCCAAGCAGGAAGATGCCAAGGAGTGCAGTAACAACAGGACTGGGGCTCTAATTTCCCCGGGTAAGTAAAGTGATGCTCAAGGGGCTGTGCAATAAAAGGCTTTGACCTTATATGGAGCAAGAAATGCCTGATGTCCAATCTGGATTTTGAAAAGGGAGAGGCATGTGAGACCTAATTGTGATTAGGCATTGGCTGCCGGGGAGCTCCAAAGAACTTCAGAAGAAGGTTAATCTGTGTCTTACACACTAAGGTAAAGGCTTTGACTGCGTGGATCACGAAAAGCTGTGGGCTGCTCTGAATGAAATGGGCGGGCCTCAGCACTTGATTGACCTGATGTGTAACCTGTATTGTGGACAAGAAGCCACTGTCAGGACAGAACATGGAGAGACAGGATGGTTTCCTATAGGCAAAGGTGTCAGATAGGGGGCATTTTATCTTCCAATTTGTTTAATCTGTATGCAGAACGTGTCATACGAAAAACTGGGCTCGACTCAGACAAAGAAGGAGCAAATATTGGTGGAAGAAATATCAACAATCTAAGACACACAGATGACACCATCTTACTAGCAGAGAGCAGCAATGACTGGAAACAACTGCTGACAAAAGCGAAAGAAGAAAGAGCCACGCAGGACTGCATTTGAACCTCAAGAAGACAAAAATCATGACTACAGAAGAACCACACCACTTTAAGGTAGACGATGAGATCACTGAAATTGTTAAAGATTTTGTTTGCCTTGGTTCAGTCATCAGTTTAAATGGAGACTGCTGCCCGGAAAACAAGAGAAGACTGAGTCTTGGAAGGACAGCAGTGAATTAGGAAAGATCATCAAGTGTAAGGAAGTGTCATTAGAGACCAAGGCCAAGATTATCCACACCCTCCTATTTCCAGTTACCATGTATGGTGCAAAAGCTGGACAGTGAAGGAGGTGAACAGGAAGAAACGTGATTCATTAGAAACATGGTGTTGGAGGAGAGTCCTCCAGACGCCCGAGAATGCCAGAAAGATGAACAAGTGGGTCCTAGAGCCATCAAGGCTGAATTATCGCTGGAGGCAAAAATGATGAAACTGAGGCTGTCCTACTTTGGGCCCATCGTGGAGAACGCAGGATTCTTTGGAAAAGACAATTATGCTGGGAAAAGTAGAAGGTAGTAGGAAGAGATGAGAAATATGAGATGGATTGATTCCATAGAGGAAGCCAGAGGCACAAGTCTACAGGAGCTGAGTAGGGCTGTTGAGGACAAGACATTGTGGACATCACTCACTCATAGGGTCACCAGGAGTTGGAGCCGACTTGATGGCACGTAACAACAAGATCTCAAAGATAGTAAAGAGACCCCAGTTTCCTTAGCTACAGAAGGAAAAGGGGAAGGTGGGCAGCTGCTAAGACGCTCGGGCAAGTATGAAATGAAGTGGAGAAGAGTGAAAGTTTCTTTAGCTTATATCCTGATAAAAGAATAAAAAATATAACAATACATTTTGACTGTAACGGTAGAAATTTAGGGTGATGAGACAATTTCACCCCTGTGCCATTACACCCTAAAAATAAATAGTATCCTAAAGTATCTACATAATATATGCAAAACATACTTATGTCTTATTTTGGCATGAATTATTTAGGTGATCACTGCAACGCTCTACTTCGTCTACTTTGAAATGAGGCATGGCTCCGATCTTAGGTTAAACATTTGGGAATTACTTTTGCAGCTAAAACAAACAGCTTTGTCCTGCATGTCACTCCTATCCCCCTCCACTCCTCCCTCCCAGATTCATTACTCCCAAAATTATGTTTTAGGGATACCGTTAGGATCTTTGTATCCAAAGCGCCTTCTTCATCAGTGGAGAATGACTAGGATTTAATGACGGGCAGGCCAGTGTCTCTTTCCTCAGACAATTTCCATACTGCAATCAAACAATGGAACCAGGTGTTCCCATTTTTCATGTGTTTGACTAGATATGCTGGATACCTTCTTATTGTAAAATGCCTAAAATACTGGCTAAAAATACTGAAAAACAAATATCATAAACATATAGCTGAACTTTCAGTAAATTAAAGAAAATCTCTGTAGTTCAGGTTGATGACATTAGAGTGGTAATTTATGAGCTGATGCTGCAGCTTTACTCTCAGGGAAGAAGGGAAGTTAATTTAGCAGCTTGCTTCCAGGGTCCGCATCAGAAGAGAAGATGAAGCAGGGATGGTGGGAGGGAGTTGTTACTGAGTCTTCCATGTAAAGTTGGGATCCACAAAGTGCTAAATCTTCAATGAAATGATGGAATTGAAAAACAACCTTCCCACTCGCTCAGTAAGATAATCCAAAAATGTTTTTATTGTGACTTGGTCTCTGGGTGGAGAGTAAAATATATCCCCCTTAGAATCTGGAACCACATGCAAAGTAGATGCTTTTGAGGCTGTGTCTCACATGCTCTGGAACCATCTCCCATTTCAGCTCCAGCTGTGGTGCACAGTTCCCAAGCATTTAGCAGACTTCCAAATTCAAATTCCTCTCCCACCCCCAGCTTTTCTCTGAAGCCCATGATGCCTGTTGGACAATCCTCAGTCAATGGAGGGTGGGAGCCAGGAAGACATCTCTTGACTCTGTCCCTTCAAAGGCAAGACTCGAAGGAACATCCTACAGTGTTTCGCAGAAGACTCGCAGGAAGGCTGGGCTCCGTTCGTCTCTAGGGTGGACTAGCTCGACGCATGCCCCTTGTTGGTGTTACAACCTTCCCTGCCTTACTGTCTTTACTCCCTCATTCTGCCTCCTTGGGATCACCTCCCAAATATGACACCTGTACACAAGGCATTGCATCAAGTAAGGCTTTCAGAGAAATACAAATTAACACAATGTATTTTCACCTCACGTAAATTTGGGGTTCAAATTTATATAACCCACACGCTCTGGGACTCCTTGGGCTAAAAGTATCAATGTGAAACTATACTTAGATCAGTGAATCTATCATTCGCCTGGCAGAAACAAATGCAAAATGCTCTGGCGGTAAACACTCTGAAGCCAAACTGCCTCATATCGTTTCAGACAAAGCCCCTCTAAAACGAGTCCAAAATACAGCATTTCAAACCATGAGAAGAAATAATCCATTCAAAGCAGCAAGAAGAGCTGAAGACTGTATTCGTTAACTGTTGCGTAGCAGCTTAAACAACACTGATTGTGTCATCTCAGTCTCTCTGGTCAGGAGCTCAGTGCACGGAGGGGCTGGCTGTCTCTGATTCTCTGTCATTTGCGCTATCAGCTACAAGACTTGAGGGCTGACTAGCTGAAACTATCCGATGCTTGTGTCTTAGTCCATTCGGGATGCTCCAACAAAATACCATAGACTGGGTGGCTTATAAACACTAAGAATTTATTTTTCACCATTCTGGAGGCTAGCGAGTCCGAGACCACAGTGCCGGCACATTTGGCATTTGGTGAGGGCCCACTTTCTAGACTGTGCCTTCTCCCCATATCCCCACATGGTGGAAGAGGCAAGGGGTCTCTGTGAGCCTCTTCATAAGGCAATAATCCCATTCATGAGGGTTCCACCGTGATGACCCAATCCCCTCCCAAATGCCCCACCTGCTGATATCATCACCTTGGGCTTTAGGCTTTTAGCACATGAATTTTGGGAGGACGCAGTAAGACCACAGCACCTTGACTGGGGCTCCAGGAGCTGCTTCCAAGGTGGCAAACTCACACAGCTGGCCAACTGCTGCTCCGGCGGCCAGGAAGCTTCAGCTCTTCTCCATGCGGTCTCCTCTACGGGGCTGCTGTGTGTCTGCACAACGTGGTGGCCAGCTGTCCCCAGAAAGAGCAGCCCAAGGGACTAAGGAGGAGGCCATAGTGTCTATAATGACCTAACTCCATAAGTGACACACTCTTACTTCTGCAATATCCTATTCGTCACACAGGTCAGTCCTGTTAAATGTGGGACGGATTACACAGGGGCGTGGATACCAGGAGGCAAAGAATGTTGGGGAAATCTTGGAGGTTGGCTCCCACAGATACTGTGGTAGATTTGCATTGTGCCAAATTAGCTAAGCTCCAATCGTGTTTCCCAGAATTCCCGTCCCGGCACAGTCTTGTGTTAGCGAGGGCCACGAGACATGCTTTCTGTGGGGTTTGGAAGGGTGAAGAGATTCAGAGCTCTATTCTTTTCATTCTCAGAAGGTCAGTGCTGGGCACAGGCACTGTTGTCGTCTAACTGCTATCTAATCTTGTTGAAGCGGGACGGTAGCTGTGCCCACAGTAATGCCACAGCTGCCAGGACTCCCCTTTCAGCCTCTGACTTCTGAATGAGGTGAGTTTTAGCTGAGATCAGCTCCTCCTGCAGGTCACCCCAGCTTTGCGGTTGGAGACTGGGAAGCAGTCAAGGCCGACCTGGGCTCCAGGCTGTCCTGATGGACGCCGGCTTATTCTCACAGGGACTCATTTGTCCCTGCTGCCCCCATTTCATGCCATCTTTTCTTCCTCACTGTTTGTCTTGATAACTTCAGGCTCAGCACCAGACACAGAAACAGTAGCCTCCCAAAGACTGTTTCACCAGCTCTCACAGATACATAAGGGCAAATCCCTAGGAGAAATCCCTTATTATGCACAAATCTGGTGGTTCTGCTTCTCAGATCAAACTCTGACTGACACAGAGACTATAAAATAAGTAGCATTAAATTGAATGAAACAGGAAAGAAGAAATCAATAACTATAAGAGATCAGATGGCATGAAAAAGCAGATATATTTGAAAAGAGGCCAAGAAGAAGTTGTAAAAATGAAAAATATTAAACAAAGAAAAAGCTTCTAATATATGGGTTTATAAGTTAGGAATACACTCTGAACAGGATATAGGAGGCTGTAATAAAATTCTAAATAAACAGTTGTTCAGATAAGATAGATGTTTATTTCTCTTTCATAAATGCAAGCAATTCAGGGCTCATGTGGCTGATAAGGCATTTCCATATTGTCAGAAAGCCAGATTTCTTTTTGTAACACCCTCAACAAGCTTTTACATCTGTGTCTACCATGGCTGCACCACATCCTGCCATCACATCTGTACCCCACTGCACCCAGTGGTAAAGAAGAATAGGAGGGCCTGATCCTTTCCTTTTAAGAAAGTGATCCAGAAGTTGAACACAACAATTTTGCCTATATCCCATTGATCTGGCCATAAGCAGTTGCAATGGAGGCTGGGAAATGTCATCTTTAGGTGGGTGGACAATTACCCATCTAAAAACTGTATCAGTACAAAGGTGAATATGGATATAGAGAGAACAAATTTCAGTCTCTGATAGAATGGTTAAAAAGCAGGTAAGATGCTTCCCAAGAGACCATTAACAGATAGAGAGAAGGGGCTGACGATTTTATAGAGATCAAAGCAAGTTTGAGAGAGAAAAAAGATACCAAAAAAAACCAAAAAAAGGCATAAACTAAAGTAGGATAGATGCAAGAGGGGAAAGGATGAAGATTATGAATTTATCAAAATTGATAAATAGTATAAATCCTAAGGTTTGAGAAGCACACTGAATCTAGAGTGAAATAAAATAAATAAAATTACACATAGATGTATTGTGGAAAACCAGAACACCCAAGACATAAAGGTCTTTAAAATTAACATAAATAACCCATGAGGAAAACTGCTGGGTTCTCCATAAAATCTACATTTCAATGCACTGCTGTGCTTACAGGGAAAAAAGTAATTCTCTAAGCACTCCTTGAATAAATAACCTAATAAACATGCAAAAAATGACCTGAATGCTGAGAAAGAATTAAGGTACAGTGAACTGCCTTTAAGACACAGAGGGAGAGTTAGAGGTACCCTGAGCTGAATGTTGAGATCGACAGTGTGTTCAAGAGACTGAGCCTGAAGGAGCCCCTCCTGGGAACCGGGCATCACTCGAGGGAGCTTGGTCCCAGTTCTCCAGGCAGAAATCATTTCTAATGCTTCCTGGAGGCAAAGGTGATCCTAGAATAACTGAAAATTGAGATTGAATAAATCCAGCCACTGTGAGTGAGACAGCAGAAATAAAGAACATCTGATTTAGATTCCTGAGGGCTTCAGATATTGGAATGATCACAAATGGAATGTAAAATGACCGTGCGTAAAATGTTTAAGCAAAAATAATAGGTGAAATCACAAAATCAGTAAATGACAAAATGTTGTCGAGAATGAGCAGATCTGGAATGAGCATCCCACTCTGGCCATGATGCATAACAGGGACTAGAGTTTTCCCAACATCTTAAACATCTGGAAAACTTGGAAAATGTCTGAGTCAAATGCTTTGAGGTATAGGACAATAGGCAACACAGAATTGTAGCCCACGGGAAAAGGAGATAAGCAAGGGGAGCACCGTGGTCTGCCTGATAGCATTTTCCAACTGTGGGGCGGGCGATAATCCAGCGCCTGACCGCCCTGAGCTGCAGACACAGTGAGCAGAGCAAGGGAGGGCCGAGGTATCCAGAAAGTAGGACGTGTGCAGTACATCACCGGAGAGAAGGAAGGGATCTGAGGAGGAGTCCAGGGACATGCACAGGGGTCCCCTTGAGGAAGTTGTTCTTGCATGGGAGAAACTCAATAAGCTGGGAGCTTTAAGGGGGACAATTCCCAGAGCTCAAGCACGGCTGAGAAACGTTGGCTTCCTAATAGCCAGAACATTCGGGGGAGACATCAGGGGCTCGCGCCTTAGTATGAGGGCTGCAGTAATCCTTAGGTAAAGAATCCTCTAAGCCCAGCCTAAAAAGCTTAAAAGCCAGCCTTTATAGGATCCAGCTGACCCTAATCCTAACCCTAATCCTAACCCAGGGAAAAAAGGCAGCTAGGGAAAAATGGCATATGACTTACCGAGGAATCAGAATAAGAATATTAGCGCATTTCTCATCTGAAACATAATAATCCAGGAAACAATAAAACTGTATTTTTTATATTTAAGTGGGCAAATATAACAAATAAATATTAATTTTAATGCGTTAAAATCTCAGCACAACTTTTGTAGAAATTAATCAGCTAATTCTAAAATTTCTATGTAATGCAAACAACTCAGAATAGTCCAAGTGACTTTAAAAATGAAGAGCAATGTTGAAGAATGCACAGTGCTTCATTTTAAGACTTGTCATAGGCAGCAGTGATGAAGGGAATAGACTACTGGCGTAAGGACACATATTTAGATTAATAGAACAGAATATAATCCAGAAATGTATGCACGGACATGCAGTGAGTTGGGTTTTTTAAATAAATTTTCCGAACAACTGGATATCAACATAGAAAAAAATTAATCTCTCTTACGTTACAAAGAATGAGTGCTGCCAGTAAGTAAAATTTAGGGGTTCAGTGGTTTGGGGCATCATGGGGCATCGTGACCAGGCTACAGCATCCTCATGGGTGAAGGTCTGAGTCATCCAAAGTCAGGCCACCCAGATCACCAGAGGTGTTATTAAGACTGAAGAGAATGCAAATGGGTAGTCGAGGGGTGTCTTCGTCAGCTTGGCTGCAATAACCAAATACCATAGACTGAGTGGCTTAAATGACAAATGGTTGCTTCTCACAGTTCTGGAATCTAGGAAGTCCCGGGCAAGGGGCTGGCAGGTTTGTTTCCCAGTGAGGGCTCTCTTCCTGGTTTGCAGACATCTGCCTTCTTGCTAAGTCCCCATATGATGGAGGTTGGATATACTGGAGAGAGAGAGAGAGTGAGAGCAAGCATACAGGCACTCTGGTCTCTTTTTGTCTTCTTAGGATACTAACCCCATGATGGGGCCCCGCCCTCATGACTTCATCTAAACCTAATTATTTCCCAAAGGCCCCATATCCAAATACCATCACATTGGGGGTTAGGGCTCCATCATATGAATTTGGGGGGGACACAAACATTCAGTCCACAACAAAGAGGGTGATGCTGAACTTCCATTGCAGCCTCTAGCCCTGCTGCAGAGTCCGTGGCTGTGGATCCTTTCTTTCATGAATTTCCAACAGAAAAAAACAAAAGCCAGAAAAGCATACAAGAATCATGGAGAAGTGCTGTTCCCGATATACGTGGAAGGATTGGAGGAGAATGAATTCTAAAAGTGAGTGTTCTAAATTCTAAAGTGGGCGTTGTGGTTCACCACCCATTTACTAAACTAATTCTTGTTCTGTGAACCGTGGAGTACCGCCACCTGTAGGATACCTCACACCAAGTCATTCCTCTTTCCTGAAGCACACTTCCTCCCACAACTGTGAGCAGGCGTGTAAGTCCTGGCTGGGCTCTGAGTATAGACGGGCAGACTCTGGGGCAGTACCAAGTAGGCACAGATGTCTTGTAGTACTTCAGATTCCCTTTTTATATCACTTTAGTCCTAATTATGCCCTTTTCCCACTCCCTGACACTCATTTTTCATGGTATGTTGCCTTTTTATCATCTCTAAACACTCAAGGAACGTGTGGAGTAAACTCAGTCACTCTGAGGTACAAAAGGCTGAGATAGTTGAGTGGGCTCTACATTTTCTGCACAGAAAGAGTTTCTGTTTCACAAAAATAAAAGTTTTGTGAGCTAAAATAAAACACTAAATATTAAATTCAAGTATCAACCAGTGGTGAGTGAATGAAGCCTTCCTATAGCACTTTAAAATTTTGTAACTGTTACCTCTTCTTGAAATGTGCATAAAGCCAGTTTTAGGACATAATATACTGAAAATACATAATGACTTTTCCCAAAGGGCTGTAGAGGAGGAAAAAAAGGCTTTTTCCTTCTATCTTCCCAGGTTCTCCAGCTGTAATTGAACTGACCAAAGACAGATTAACAGGAGAAAAGCAGACAGCAGTTTATTAGCAGGTGTGTTGTGCACACACTCGAGAATACCCAGACACGGAGTAACTCCAAGGGATGGTTAGAACTTGGGCTGAATAACATCTTGACAAAAGAACAATAAATTCTTAGAGAAGTGAGAAGACACAGGAAAAGGACTTCAAGTTTCTAGGGTGGCAAATTGTAGGAAGGCAAATATACGGAAAAGGAAAACTAATGGTAGATGAGGGCTGCCTTTATCAAGGTTTGCCATGGAGATTCCTCTGGTGCTGTCTCCAGGTTCATAAAGGTCTGAAATTGTCTCCAGTAATTAACTTCTGTCCTTCCTGGTAGAGACGAGAGGGGGACAAATTTGCAAATTTCTGTCTTGCTTTTAGGCAAATAGAGGGAAGGCAGAGAGGTCTTCTTGCCTCTGCTTCTCTTCAATTTCCTTCAGCTCAAAATAATCCTTACATCAAAGTAGCATAGTTTGGGGTGGCGTATTCTGATACTCTACAAGGCTGAGAGTTTTGTTTATGAAATAACATCTCTGAATGTGGACATTAAGAAGACCGCTTCTAAGAACATTAAATTGTTGAAGTCTGAATTAAATCCAAACTAGGTAATGCGTGCTGACACTACAAAAGACTTCAAAAGTCTCTTCATCTGCCAAATGTTTCCCAATTTGAACACGGATTTTATTTCTCTCATCAATGCCATGCGGTATTTCCTGAAACCTGAAAGACTGTGGTTGAAAACCAGAAGGAACACAGAGTGCTATGTATTCTATGCAAATTTTCTGAACAGCACAACACACAAACTTTACTGAACAAAATGGACATTTTCCAGTGACTAAATCCCTAGAATAGAATGACTGGATTTATAATTTAGATCACTTGTTTTTTATTTGGTGACTCTGGGGAAGGGAATTTGGGTGGAGATAATAGGTAGCATTTTCTAAGCACTTACCATGTGCCAGGCGTGAGCCTAGGTTGTTAATATGGGTTAACTCATTTACTTCTCACGACAGTCCTATTTAATCTCCTTTTGCATATTTTTCACCTGAGGAAACTGGGAGCTATATAAGGATCATGGAAGTTGTCCAAGTTCACACAGCTAGTACATTGAGGGAAGCCAGTGAGATATGTGTGCTCAGCTTGGGGAGATCCTTGACATGTCACATTCTTAGTAGCCTTCTAAATTCTTTACTCACCATCACCATCTCATGGTTTACAATTTATCTCTCTCTCATTAACTCAACAATTTTTCATGACTTTTATATCACAAGTAGCAGTCTGCATCCCTTTAAAAAGTCTCGAATATATATATATATATGCCACATAAACATCAGTCACATGAGTCCCTAAGGTAATTACACAGACCCTTGATCAATCCCAAGGGATTCTGTGTTTTCTCCCTGTTCCTGCTTGGATGCTTTAATCAGTCTTCTTAAGTGTGAAGAAAAAACACCTGTTCCTCTTTTCCATCAAGCAGAAATAGGCAAAAAAGCAAAAACAAAACAGCTCATTAAAGCAACAATAACAACTGAACAAATAATAATATGCAATTTAAAAACAGAATTCTTTGAAAGTCCTTTCTTCTACTTTAACAAAAATGTTCACCCACACATCATGCTTACTCACACAGGGAAAATCGTGCAAAATGCAATACATTAGATAACACAAGCGTTGTCCATTATAATGAAATGAAACAAGTATCAAAGGCACAATATTCATAAAACACTTGGAATCTATAACCCACTAAAATTCAGGCTTCCAGCCAAATACTACAACAGCTTCAAACATCAGGCAACTTAAGGTGTATGATTTGAAATTGATAATGCATAATTTCCAAAGACCTCTAGGTAGGCAAACAGTGGTGATGCAATGAGCTACTTGTGCCAAGTATTTATTTCTTTGCTGTCTGATTGCTCCAGCTCCCCTGAGGATAGGGGTCTATCACCTGCTGTTCCTCAGCTGCTAAGATCAGAGACTCTAACACAGATGGAGCACCTATGTTCTCAGGGCTGCTGCTTCACAGAGATAAGGCTGTGCTGGAGAAGTGCTCAGCTTTGGCTGCCTCCAAAAGAGCCTGAACAGCCATCAATAATAAAGAGTTACCTCTCGACTGTTATGTTAACCAACACTCCCTTGCATATGCAGGTGAAATTTGATAAAAGGGAGTTATTTAACTCACTTGAAATGCCTAGAGCATCATTATTTCTGGTCTTTGCATTATCTCTTTCCTTTTTTTTTCCTTTCTCCTCTCCCTGCCCCTCTCCAATCTACTGCCAAAATGCAATGATTTAAGAACCCAGTGGAAATGCTCGGTCACATTTCTCCACCAGTTGGTTGCCTTGAATGCTTCTGGTGAGCTATTCTTTAGCCACCTTTGTCATTCTGCTGTCACTCAGGGCAGCATATCTCTAAGTGTGAGAACATCACAAAACTCTACTATGCCCATTCAGAAACATGTATTATGCCCGGTTATGACCTTGCAATGAAAATAAGCCAACTTCTAGAAGCCAAAGAAAGATAGCTGCAAACCCTAGCATGATAGGAATTTATACAGTTCTTAATTTTATCAAAAGGCAAAGATGATTTTCCCAGAAATCTCCTAAATATGCAAATACAAGCTCCTCACCTGCTTCCTGCCACTGGAGAGTGGCAGAATCAGATTGTGCCACTCTATGGTATTTCACATGATTCACCAGTTTGACCAAATATCATTACTGACAACAGCTTTTTTTTTTTTTCCTGTGAAGCAGCACATGGGATGCGCTTAGCTTACAATGAGGGATCAATTATTGCTGTGCGCTACCAATGTATTTTCAGTTCCTTTGCTCCTGGCATGTCCTTGCGTATGTACCATGTTCAGTGGCTAATTTCTCCCCTCAGCCTAGGGACTCCGGGAATTCTTGAACAGTAAGTTGAGACGACTTTTATCGGTACGTCTCCACACTGAATGTTTTGGGGAACAGTGGGCACAAATGTACCTTACTATACAGAAACAATGATCAGAAATTCACCGTCACGGGATTTTTAAATGGTGAACTGATTCAATATGCAGTGCCTGAGTTAATACTACATATTTATAACCCAGATATTCTAATAAATGTTTCTCCCATGATTTCCTCAACTTCTCTTACAACAGTAGAGTCCTATCTTTTATTTTTGATACAGCATTTTGATTCCCCCGTAAAGTCCAAAGTAACCTGTTTCTTACTGAAAACCCATCGTTGTAGAAAAAGTTAAACACGGCCTCCAGAGACTGCCCCACATGTGCACATTGTGTCATGCAAGTGAAAGAATCTAAAGGGAACTTCGTTTCGTTTCTTCTTTTGGTTGAGCTTATATCCATTTACCTAGACTTTTAAGCCACTCTGCCAAACGTAAATTACAATTCGCATTGCAACTTAAATATTATTACTAACTTATTAGAATTATTTTCAAACATTTGTGTATTCATGTAAGTGTATATATAAATTTTAAACTCCAGCTTAATTATAAGGTGTTAAGGACTTTGCAATTCTTGGGAGGAAATTATTTTCCAGATGAACGCATTTCTAATTTTACATAAAATCCAATTGGAAAATAGCACTGCAGGGCTCTCTCAGCACTCCACATCTTCTCCTGGAGACCCAAATGCTAGGCTACAACCTCGTTTCTATGATTTTCTAGAATCCCAAGGCTTACTGGAGGATCAGGTTTTCCTCTGTAAAGCAATATTTTATAGCCTAAGCATCTTTACCCTTTTCCCCAGATGTTCACAGTTTCACACCTTGAGATGGTGGAGACCACCAGGCTCTTCTAGTCCACACGTCTCTCCAGCTTGACATCCTCCCAGTGGATGCTCCAGCCCATAACCACCGGGAGCACGGGTTAAAGCAACAGTCGCCAGTGGTGCCCTGTTTGACACAGTGTGTCCTCTTTCCTCCACTAACTGCTACCTTTGGGAGTAAAAGCTCTGAGAAAATCTCCTTGTGGCCTATGATTTCTCAGTAGCCAGAAAGCTCATTAATACTCTCTTCACTTCCTGTTAAGGATCCACGGTAGGCATGATTTTACATGCAATCAACATCCTCTTGTCCAATGTCATTAATACCCATAAGGGAAGATATAAGAAAGACTTTCTGTGAAGTTAGGAAGCATAGTCCTCAAGACTATCCTTATTTCTAACACCGATTGCAAGTGTGAGGTTTCCAAAGACCACCCTCGGGTTTGACAAATCACTAGAAGGATCTACGAACTTATTGAAAGCTGTTATACTCACAGTATGGTTCATCACAGGGAAAGAATACAGAATAAATTCGGCCCAGGAAAGAGATCCATAGGGCCGAGTCAGGGAGGGTTCCTAATGTGAAGCTTTCATTTTCTTTAGAATGGATTGTATTACCCTCCTGGCATCAACATGTGACCATACGGGCAGAATACTGCCAACCAGGGAAGCTCATCTGAGCTTTAGTGTCCAGAGCTTTTAATGCGGCACCACGTTAGACTTTGCACACGGCTGACCTTTAGTCTTCAGCTCATTGGAGGCCGAGTGGACACCTTATGGCCTACAGAGAATTTCTAAAGGAAAAAGAACTTGATGTAAAACTTGTGTGTGTATTTGTGTGTGTATGTGAGAGAGAGAAAGAGGGAGATGTTCTTTTTGATTTGTTGTTGTACCTTATTTAATAAGGAAGTTAAAACCTATTTTATTAAATCATGTCAAAAGATATATCTCCAAAAGCAGTCAACTCATTTTATTTTCACTTATAAAAGATTTCATTTCTTTTATCTCTAACTTGCAAATTGTATTCTGGCTATCAGACCTACTAGTTTTAGCAATAGATAATCATTTCTTTCACTGAATATATGAGAAAACAGAATCATGTTGTATAACAAACTAAATAAATTTATTTTTCATTTTTATTTTTGATTCTTATTTAATAATGCTGAAAGACAAAAGTACATGCACTCTTAAAAGTTTATCAAAGGAATATTATGTATTTTATCAGGTCCCTTGCTTTATAAATGACAGATTTTAGTGACACACATTACATAGTCTTATTACAATTACGTAATGAGAAATAGCATATTGATATATTATCTAATTTTTGTAACTTACAATAAAATGAATAAACTCATTATATCAGATATACAATATTTTAGTCTTGAGTGCACAGCATTTACTAACCTACCTTTCAAGATGTGCACCACGATGTGTTTCTCAAAATTTTTAATAATATTCCTCGAAACGTATAACCCATTAATGCAAATTGATAGATGAAATCGGACTTTACGTGACAAAGAGAAAGAATTGGATGTTTGGCTTGAAAATGAGAATTGGCTCTGCTAATTGGGTTGTTTTGTGGGCATTCTTTACAAATTGAATGAACCTAATCTGTGGCTCCAAAATATCTGGCAAAAATATCTTTAAAGTTCAAGATAAGAACATTTAAGAATATTAAATTTATAAGATTGTAACAGGATTACAGTATCTTCATTACTGCAGCTCTGTATCAGTCAAGATTCAACAGACGACATGCTACAGTTAGAATTTTTGAGCATGGTTTATTTACAAAGGGACTAATTAAAGGAGAGTAGTGGTTATAGAGGAACCACAAGAAGTAAAAGGGTAACTAGGGCCAAGAGCAGTGAAGCTGTCACCGCCACTTAGCCAAGGGGACAAGGGAAGGGAGAACATATTGAAACCTGGAAAGAGAGTGAATCCGACAGACAAGGCTGCCTGTAAATGAGCACTGACCTTTGGTTAGGGACGCAATCAGTTGGAGGCAGCCTTGAAGTGGAAGGACCCAGAAGAATGAATACGCTGACTTCACTCACTTCTCTCCTTCAGATCTTTTGCTAGGGCTTCCTATTAGCTGAAGCCAGAGAGAAGAGAGAAGGCATGGAAGCCCATTGACTACACGATACAAGTCAGCACACCAGAGGAGAGAGCGGGAAAAGAAGGAGAGTAAGTTCAGAGGGGCCCACAGAAGTTACCCAATACCAGCCCTTTCTTAGTGTGCTAAGTAAGACGCATCTAAGAGAAAGAACAACAGGTACAATAAATTGTCATTTGAAAGTAACGATAAAATGTTTTTGAGTATTGCTTTGCAGTGAGGGTTCTCCAGAGAAACAACTATAGGATATATATGGAGACATAGAAAGAGATTTTTTATGATTGTGATTAATGAGGCTGAGAAGTCTTATGATCTATTGTCTGCAAGCTGCAGGCCCAGGAGAGCTGATGGTGTATTCCAGTCCAAACCCAAACCCGAAGGCCTGAGAACCAGGAGCACTCTATGGCAGACGGCAAAGATGGACGTTCCAGCTCAAGCAGAGAGCACAGTCACCTTTCCTCTGCCATTGGTTCCGTTCCGGCGCTCAGTGGATTGGATGAAGCCCACCTGCATTGGGGAGCGCCATCTTCTTTACTCAGTCTACTGATTCAAATGCTAATCTCTTCCAGAAACACCCTCACAGACACACCCAGAAATAATGTTTTACCAGCTATCTGGTCATTCCTTACCTCAGTCAAATTCATACATAAAACTAAGCATCCCACCTCCCCAAAATCAAGACAATGGATGATGTTTATAACTGGGTAAAATGGGATTTGTAATTCAGGTTATTTCATGTTCTTTGCTTTCCACAAATCTGAAGCATAACCTAATCAACTTGCCAACGGATTTATAATTAATAATTTTTGATCATAGACTATTATGTTACTTCAGCATGTAATTCTGAAGGAGTTCAAAGAATTGTGTGACATTGTTCAAGTAAAATCCCTTTCATTCCTATGAATTTAATCATATAAACGCATTTCCATTCTACTTCAAGTAATAAAATGAAAAATATCAGTAGGATGGATTGGAAACTGTCATAGTCTAGCAATAATTCATATTTACCCATGGATAAGTTCAGTAATCAAAAAATAGCTTTATTAATTTCATTAAGATATGCATTCTAGAAAGTGAATTTTGTGTTAAAATTACTTATTAAATTTGTAATATGTTTATGCTGAGACAAATTGTGTACTAATAACAATTATAATGCGACTCAATCCAGAAGAAAAACAATTTAATAAAGTCCTATACAACAAAATATAAAATTGTAGTGTCTATACACATTCAGTGATAGAATTAAGATGGGGTGTTCAATATAAGAGCTTTAAGCATAGAACGATATTGTATCAGCATGTAATTTAGGTGTGAAAGTGAAATGGAAATGTGAGTTCAAGATGAAAAAATAAAAATAAATGATTTCTGAATTTTAAAGAAGAACTTATTCATATGTATTTTAAATGGTTTTGATGAGGATTTCAAATTATTATGCTCAGGAAAAACAAAAAAAGGAATGATAACTCTCTTCTGCCAGGATTGATCCTGAGCTTTCCGACAAAGCACTGAGGTCTGGTAACATCCATTCGTTAACTGCATTCCCTCTGTTGTCTCTGATCATCTATGCCTGGAAAAGCTTCCACGGGAAGTTTGTCAAACCTTCTAAAAATTTACCTGTTTCATTTGTGTTTCTGAAAAGTTTTTAAGTTTTTTAAGTAAAGATTATTTCTTCACAAAAGTCTTATTGATTACTGTTGAATTTGTTTTATTTTCTTTTTATTTTATTTCTATTGTGAGCAAAATACTTTTACATTACCATTTTAAAAAGCCAGTTATTTTTGATAATATTATAACCCTGTGGGATAGAGCAAGCACATGGTATAATCTGTCTTGCATCTTGCTGAGTTCTCTCTGAAGTTTGGCTACTATGCTAGTTGGTGCACCTATATTTTCTATTTATTATTATGATAATAACAGTTATTATTATCATCTGTATTAATTTTCCATTATTTAGATGACTAAATTCTCTAATCTTCTTACTGTATTTATCAGAAGAATAATGTGAATAATATTTGATGACTTGGCATTACTTTATTCTCTCTTTATAATGGATTTCCTGTTGATTCCTGATACTATTTTAATAGATTAAAGATATTTTCTCCTATTCTTAGTTTGTCACTTGATTGTTTTTTTAAAAATCAAGAATGCATACTGATGATTTCGAATTCTTTTGTAGTATCTAAGGATATCTTTATATATTTTTATCTTTTAAGCTACTAACATATTAAATTAGGTTGATAGATGTCTAGTTTTGAAAGATTCTTGAATTTTACCTCCAAATAATTCATTTTCACTTTCATCTTTTTATTTTGATTTGATATATTGTTATTGTTACTTCCAAAATCGAATATTTATTTACTTTTCATTCTTATTTTCTCCTAGAACATTTAAGCCAATTTTCTTTTGAAAAATTTTAGCTGCATCATTTATTATTTGTATATGTTTTATTTCCATTTTCATTCAATTCTAATACTTTATGATATGTTTGATTTTCTATTTAACCCAAGCAATATTTAGAAACAAAAAAAACTTTGGTTTTCTTTGTTTCTTTTCTATTCCACTAATTCCACTAATACCACTGTCCAAAACAGAAAGTACGTAGAAGTATTTTTATTTTCAGCTTTATGATGTCATTGCATTTTCAACAGCATATTCCTAACGTTGTTATAACGGCGAACACTGGCTTACTTAGCAGATCGCTGTTCTCCCATTCTGCTTCCTAACAAAACTCTAACTTTGTTTTGACTCCAATGTCCCTAGTGTAAGAAGATTAATGATCATTAGTCTTGATGGTTCAAGCCCATCTCATTCTCCTGGACAGATCCTCACTTTCACAGCTGTCCTTGTAGCTGGAGGTGGGCACGTGACCTCGTTCTGTCCTGAGCTGTAACTGGTGCTCTCCTGAGGGAGCACCAGGAAGGGATTTCCTCTTAGATAATGGGGGCTGGGCCTGTGAAGATAGCTCTCGCCTCTCCTGCCTCCAGCCATTGAAAGAAATTTGATGTTATGACTGCTGCAGCTGTGGTATTTATTTGATATTTCACAGAACAACCAGAAAATTACAGAAATATTGTAGCAGGAACAGGTATTTCACCCTTTTCTTCATAGCAGCCTTTCTGAATTTTAGCTGCTTGGAATAAGGCCAATATATGCCAACTTTTCTTGATGCCAGTTGCTATCAGGTCATTAAGTTCTGACCAAAGATATGCAACTTCTGATTGTTTCTTTCTCTCCCTTTTCTCCTGTTCTTGTCCAGAGTGCAGAAAATATGGCTCTAGCTAAAACAATCCATCTATTCTACAGGGTGAATTGGGCATGGAAGCCACAAAACAATGGTGCAGTAAGATAGAAGCAGGCTAGATCTTTGGAGTGCCTTTCCGGCCATGAACTGGTACCTAAGCTTTTACGTAATAAAGAATTAAATTTCCATATTTTGATCTTCATTTTAATTTTGAGTTTCCTCTCCCTTAAATCTAAAACTAAACTAATACCAATGCTCATTCCGATTCCTGATTTTTTGAGTCACATAATGGAAAGAGTGACTGCTTAATTTCTGGTTCTCATTTAGTGAAATGACACATGTTTTCTTGCGTCTTGCTTGGCTTTTTTGTTACTTGCAGGCAAATCATTCACCATGGTTAAAAAATAAAAGCTTCACAGAAATACCCGTAGACTTTGATACTTGACGTCATCAGTCTTAACAAGTTTCCTACACAACAAAAAGAACAGTGCCAATAACTTATTAGGTTTGATTCTGCGGGGATGCAGTCTGAAGCAACATCGTGCTTGAAAATGCACTTACTGAACTGTATTGCTGATTTTCATAGGCCAAGCTTTTAAAGAGGATTAGCCTCTTTACAGGATGATATTTAAACTTACATATTTCATAGCTGTGTTACGAATTTTTCAGCATCATGGGATAATTTCCATTTAATTTGGTACTTGACTTTGTATTTGTCTGTGTTTGAATTCTAGTATTCAAAAGTCTATTTCTAGCCCATTATGCCCTTTGTCTTATGATAGAGCCCAGATAAAAAGCTCTTAATTTTTCTCATTCAAACAGCTGGATTTAAATGGCATAAATAAAAGGTGTGATCCAATGTAGAACATTCTTTTGAGCCACTACAGATCACGAGGATTATGACTAGAGAACCGAATTTACAAAGTTAACATGCATAAAGTTAATTCTTAATTAATTTCATAAAGAATGTTCAAGGGGTAATAAGTAGCCCAAGGAAGACATTTGTTCAGAAAAGCAGGAGACCGTTTTCTTTTCCAGCGAATTTGTATTTCGGGGTCATTCTACATCCTTAACAGGCCATTCTTACCTCTTCTTGAACGTCTCAGAGCTGTGTGTATAAACAGTCTGCTCTTTCACTGCCTTGAGCATGCTGGAGGGTAGTCAAGCTATTTGCTGATCTCTAGCTATGTTTTAACCAAACTTTATTTCATAAAGAGTCCCTGGGCTCAACTCTGAGGCATTTTATGCGTCCTCTGATTGATGCTTCCAGGCACAGCTCTCAGTGATTTAGTAATATTTCAATCCCTGCTAAGTTGTTTTGCTGTTAGATACCCAGTGTGTAGAGCTGCCAGAATATGTGTATTCCTTGCTCTGTGGCCAGGGACTGATTTAATGGTTCCTGAGAGAATTTGATTGTTTGATGGCTCTCCCCACTCCCGTGTCTGCTTTCTGTAGTTTCACAGAAAACTGATTATCTTTGAAATCAGGCCTCCTCCACTGATTCTTCTCTCACCTGAACTTTTTTTTTTTTTCCTCAGAACATGGAATTGAAAGGCAATCACACCTGATTTTGAAACTAAGTCCTACTATTATTTAACTTAGGCCATGATACTGACCTCTGAGCCACAAGTTCCGTAAAATACACGGGGATAAGTAAGTAAGGTGATGCAACTGTGCCAGGCACATTGCAAACACTGAAGGCTCAGTTTCTCTACTTCTCTTTCCCCATGGTGCAGTTATCAGTAGTCCTTTTGTACTAAAGGACTCATTCATCAGGGGTTTTTCAAAACAAATGTAGTTTTCAGTCAACATTTATACTCATATTTAATCAAGTATTTGTTTCTCTTCCCTTTGTTTCTGACTTACCTGGTTGTTAATTTGTAACTCAGAATTTTCCTGATTAATTGGACAATTATGCATTTTTTAAACTGGAAATACATTGTTGAAATTTAATAATATCAATTTGTTATTCCATTGGGATGATTACATGCATTTTGGAATTTATTGAATATCCATTTTGATGATGAAGTCATTTACTATTAATTTTTGTCAATCTGAAGTTGTCAAGCTTATATTCAAGGTGAGTGTATCTCAGAATGCAGATAACATTTTATATTCAAGTTACGCCAAGCATATTTTTTGCTTCCTTTAAGTTTTAAACTTTGTTTTACATGAGGTTGGAGAAATGGGCCCTTTATTATTTGGAGTGAATTGCACAATTTTCTATTATCCTGAGGATTTGGATTAAGTGACAAATTTTGTATTCAACAAGACTTTTTATGTCCCCACAATTACCTTAATCTCACCTGGACTTTTGTACTTATACTTCAGAATTCACAGTCTTCTCTCAGTTCCATAGCAACATTGTTCTAGTTTTACATATAGGGGAATATCCCTCCTATATCTTGTGGGAAACCAGAATATTCCCCTAGCAGTTAGCCATGTAAGCTGCTTCAGCTACTGCCCATTGGATTCATGACTGGACCCTTAACAAACCTACGGCCTAGAAATTGTATGTCCTTTTGAGAATCCCAGCGGTGGGCACCTCGATATTTTTAGAGAAATTAAAAGTAATTCACTTCTAGGAATAAGATAAGTTGATTGCAAATATTTAAAAAATTCAAAGCATCTTTTATTAATCATTGTTCAAAGATGTTACTGAAGGAACTCTTCCATAAAAAGTAAAAGTTTAGTGTGCTGCACTTTGGCGGCCCGAGTTTGTGGGTTCAGATCCTGGGTGTGGACCTACACCACTCATTAGCCACGCTGTGGCAGTGACCAACATACAAAATAGAGGAAGACTGGCACAGATGTTAGCTCAGGGCAAATCTTCCTCAGCAAATAAAATAAAATAAAATAAAATAAAATAAAATAAATAAAAGATGAGGACTTCTGCTTCCACTTGGGGTGTATGGAGAGAGTTGCAAGAGGATGTCCCTCCACCCCAGCAATAAGAACCCGAAAGTCACAGTTTCTTAAGCTCATGAGCATGCAAAGAATTTTAACCCAGAAAGTGATTAGCCTGACCTTGAAGAGGAGGGATCCACGGCTGCGTTTATATCTCATGAAACAGCAGCAGGAGGACGAAGAAGACAACAAGCTGCGACTAAGGAGAAAACAGTTAGACTTTGAATAAGGTGTTAAAGAATGATGATGGGCTGGGGTGACAGTTTAGAATCCTAGGGAGGCAGAGACAAGGAAAATCTGCAACTACCAGCCAACTCTCTTCCATAAGCTTCACTGAGCGTTTATGAGAAAGAGTGTGAGCAGCACGGGAGAGCTGAGTTTAAGATACTCTAGAGTATTTAAAATCTAATGACAACAGTGGATGGTGAGATCTGTAGCATATGTGGAAGTAAACATATGATGAGGGCGCAAAGGACAGGAGGGTGTAAGCTGAAGTGGACTTTTGTAAGATTCTTGTTTTGTTTATAACATGGATTATTTTTGGAGGTGGATTTGATAAATTAAAAATGCATAAAAGGAACTACAAAATAACTCAAAAGGGCACGACTAAAAAGTCAACAGAAGAGATAAAATAGAATACTAAAAATATCAATTCACTCTAGAGATGGCAGGAAAAGATGAACAGAGTAAGAAAGAGCAGACAGCAAATAGAAAACAAATGCCATTTGAGTGACTTAAACACAAACATGTCAATTATTTCATTAAAAGTAAATGTCATTTGGTTCCTCCAGAAAATTTACCCAAGACAGAGTTAGAAGGTCAAAATATTTACTCACGGTAACCCCCGTGAATAATAAAAGGGGGAGTCATTAGGAATGAGTAAGAAAAACCTTCATGCTGTCAATGTAGGTTTAACACCAGGAAACTAGAGATAAAAGGAAAACGGAAAGAGCTTCAGATGTTGAAGTATTATTTTCTTCACATCATAACTGGGGCACATGCAACATGACTTATCATTGATGATGTTGACCTCCAACACCTGGCCAGAGTCGTGTTGACAGGCTTTTCCACTATAAGGGCTCTCCCTTCCTCTTCCATATTCTGTTCTTTGGAAAGCAAATCCTATTTGGTAAAACTCACATTCAAAGGGTCTGGGGGAATTAAGCTCCACCTCCTTGAGGGACAAATATCTACCTAAATTATTTGCAATTTTTAAGTAAAGTACATTTGTCTCTTCTCCTTCGTTTATTTATTCATTCAATTACTTATTGATATCATTATGGGCTTATGGCTATTTATTCTATACTTTGAGTTATAATTCAATACCACATTCTTTATTTTGTTGCTCAAATTGTTCCAGCTTTGGCGACTGGCAGCTCTTTCAGGTTGACCCCTGGTGTCCCTTGGGCATGCCCCAATCCTTCTGTTTTTTGATGATTTCCTTACTTTCTATCACTATGAGATGCTCCAGGTTCGTTCTGTATACTCCCTGCCGCATCCCTAGATGAAGCTATATCTCCAAGGAGCCCTAATACCTCTTATTGAAGAATGGCTTTAGAAACAAAAATCTGGAGCTGGCTAGACTCAGCTTTACTGCAGTGTTGTTGCTTGCAGACTCTCTCGACTGACAGAACTAGGGAATATACGTATGTATACTAACTCCTGTATACACAAGTACTGATAATTATTTCTTACCTATATATCCTTAACTGTATGTAATAAGCTAAACATGGGTTCATACAGCTGTCTCTGACTCTGACCCACATGGTTCATTCCCCTTGATTACGTGTAACTTCCCTCTCCAACAGTGATACACCTAGCTTACTGCATCCACCATGTATTTACTTATTTGTTCAATCCTACTATACATATAGAGCTTTTTCAGAATTGGTAACCCACACCCCTGAGAGAAACAACTGGAGTACGGTGTTTAGGAATAGTTCCTTTTATCTTACAGTTTTCAATCAAACATCATTTTCCAAAGTTTTGATCAGCTCCTTTTCTGCCTACCCCTTTCAGTGAGGTCATGCTATGAATTTGTAAGATGGCTAAAACCTTCTGTCAGTCTTCATAGTATTCAATATATTCTTCCGGCTAATGTTTAAAAAAATTTGCATATCTTAAAGTTTACTTTTGTGCTGTGACGTTCTACGGGTTTTGACAAATGCATATCATCATGTATTCACTACTATAATATTATACAGCTTAGTTCCATCATGCTAAAACATCCCCAGCCATTCCCCTAGTCACACGCTCTCTCTTCCCCAAATCCTTAGCATCCACT
Organism: Equus quagga; assembly: GCF_021613505.1. NCBI lineage: Eukaryota > Metazoa > Chordata > Mammalia > Perissodactyla > Equidae > Equus > Equus quagga. Next base: position 3,629,088 of record NC_060268.1, on the reverse strand, counting down.
GACCTGTCTTCCATCCCTATAGTTTTAACTGCTCCAAATTGTCATATGAATGGAATCCTTTAACATGCAGCCTTTAAGCCTGGCTTCTTTTAAATAAAAACTGGCACTTAAAGGTCATCCATCTTGTTGCATGAATGAATAACTTGCTCATCTTTATCACTGAATAGTATTCCATTGTGTGGATATACAGCAGTTTGTTTATCCATTCAACTGTTGAAGGGTATCTTAGGTGCTTCAAATGTTTGGTTATTATGAATAAAGTTTCTAAAAGCATTCTGTGCAAGGTTTTTCTTTTCATAGACATAAGTGTTCACATCTGTTGGGTAAATGTCTAGAAGCATGATTGCTAGATTGGATGAAAAGTCTAAGTGAAATTTTATAAGAAACTGCCAAAGTGCCTTGCAAAATTGGTGTGCCATTTTGTATTCCCGCCAGCAATGAGAGTCTCGGTTGCTAGGAATCCTTGTCAGCCTTTGGTATTGTCAGTGAAGTGTCTGTTTGGATCTTTTGCCCATTTGTTAATTAGATTTTTGAGTTTTAAGTTTCTTTTATTTTTAAATATTCTGGATACAAGTTCTTTACCAGACAGGTAATTTGAAAATATTTTCTCGCACTTTTCTTTTCATTCTTGGAAGTATGTCCTTCATAGAGCAAAGGTTCTAAAAAATTTTTATAAAATCCAACTTATCAGTTTTATCTTTCATGGATCATGCTCTTAGGTTATGCCTAAAAGCTCACCGTCAAGCCCAAGGTAATGCAGATTTTGTCCTATGTTTTCTCCTAGAAGCTTTATAGTTTTCCATTTTGCATTTAGGTCTACGGGTAATTTTCGTATAAAATGTGAGCAGTGTGTCATTTGCTTTGCATATAGACATCTAATTGACCTGGGCAAAAATTAGTTGACTCTATTAGTATGAGTCTAGTTCTGTGCTCTGTATTCTGTTCCATTGATCAGTGTGTCTATCCTTCATCAATAACAGTTTTGATTACTGAAGCTTAACAGTAAGTCTTGAAACCAGGGAATGTGAGTCCTGAGGCTGGTTTTCTTTTGAAGAATTGGCTCTTTTTTCTTCTGGCTATTTTAGTACGTCTGCGTTCCCATATCAATATTGAATCATTTTATTAACAGGGTATCTACAAGAAAGCTTGCTGGGATTTCAATTAGGATTCTGTTGAATCTATAGAGCAAATTGAGAAAAATTGTCATCTTAGACTTTATTGAATATTCCAATTCTTCCCTCCATTGCTGTATACCAGAAAGGAACAAATGTATTTTGAAATGAAAAAGAAATGCCATCTGCAATAGTACCGAAAATGAAGCACTCAGGTACAAATCTAACAAAATATGTTAATATAAGTTTTGAACGATAAAAATAAATACAGTATGTTCTCTGATCCCATGGGAATTAAAATAGAAATCAATTAACAGAAAGATATTTTGAAAAAAACTTTATGGGAATTCGACAAAACACTCTAAATGACCCACGCATTAAATAAAAGAAAAATTACAAGGGAAATTAGAAAGTATTTAGATAGGAATAGTGGTAAAAGAACAAAATATCAAAATTCATAGAGTGCTGCTAAAGTATTCATTACAGAGTAATTTCAAGTTTTAAATAAATATGTTTAAAAATTAAAAATTTGTAAAATTTTTGAACTATGCTTCTAATTTATGAGCTGAAAAAAATAGGTAAGAGTAGAAGTCATTGAAATTGAAAATGAACAAAAGCAGTAGAGAATATCAACAAAGAGAAAGCGGACTCTTGAAAAAGGTAATGCAATTTATAATCCTCTGGGAAGCGAGAAGCCATAAATTACCAAGATAAGGAATGAAACTACAGATATCAACACAGATTCTATACACACTAACAGGATAATAAGAGAATATAATAAACGACTTTGTGTGAATAAATTCAACAACTTGGGTGAAGTGGAATCATTCTTTGGAAGACATAATTGGCACAACAAATAACTGAAAATCTGAATGGCATTACATATATTAAAGAAATTGAATTTTTAATTATCAAAGCTTCCCACAAAGATAACTCCAGACCCATTGGGCTTCATTTGTGAATTCCAAACATTTAAGGAAGTGATAATAATAACAATAAAATGCAAATTATTTTAGAAAATAGAGGAGGAAGAGTACTTTGAAATTATTTTATTAGGCAAGTATATCTTTGATTCCAAAAACAGACAAAGATAGACAAGAGAAGAAAATTACAGACAAATATGCCTCTTGAATACAATGTGAACATTCTTTTTAAAAAATTAGCAAATTGAATGCAATACATAAAATACATTACTAGAAAATGTAATTTGCTTCAAAACTGTAAGATGCATCTCATAGAGAAAAGCACTACAAAATAATTTAATGTAATCACCACATTAGTAGAGAAAAAGAAAAAATATCATGTGGTCACTTCAATTGATTAAAAAGATACGACAAAATTCAGTATTTGCTCATGGGAAAACTTTTCATCAATCTCTAGATATAGAAATATTCTTAAATGGATGAAGCAATTAAAAAGTTCTGCAGCTAATATCATACTCAGTGTGAAACAGTGAATGCTTTCCTCCTGAAATTAGGAACGCAACAAAGGGTTTCTCTCACTTTTTGAATTCAACATTGCAAGGAGATCTTTGATAGAAGGAAAAGAAATAAGGGACTTAGAGATTAGAAGGAAAGAACAAACTGTCTTTCTTACATGACCTATTGTGTATGTAGGAAATCTTGAGAAATCTAAGAAAAAATACCTATAAGAATTAGAAGTGAATTTACCAATGTTTCAGGGCACAATATAAATACACAAAAGTTAGTTTGATCTCAATGCTATCCATTAATTGGAAAATAAATAACGAAGTCCACAAAATATCTACTACAAGTAGTAAATGAATTCAGTAACGAATCAGGTCACTAAGTCAATACTCATAAATTCATTGAATTTCTATATAATAGTAATGATCAATTAGAAAACAAAATTTTAAAAAGTACCATTTACAGCATCATTCAAAAACACAAAATACTTCATAGTATATTTACTGGAAGGTAGACAAGACTTCTTCCCTGAAAACTCATTGTTTAGACTCTAATAAAAATATTTTAGGGATGGAAGAGAAATGCAAGAAGCCTTAGTAAAGTGGAAAGATATACCAAGTACACGGATGAGAGGACATCATGTTATTAGTATTTCAATTTCCCCCAAATTGATATATAGAATTAACATAATTTCAATCAGTATCCCAGTAAGCATTTTTGAAGAAACTGACTTGCGGTTTCTAAAATTTATATAGAAAGGAGGCAAAATAATTTTGAGAAAGGACAGATTTAAAGACTCTAGTTGACTTCAAGATTAACTACAAAACCATAGCTATCAAGATAATGTGGTGTTTTTGAAAGAATAGATGATAAATAAATGAAACAGAAGAAAAAGTGAAAAATAAAACACAACAAAAAGGCTACTTATATGTTTAAATGAGATAGTTGCCAAAGCAAGTCAGCAGGGGAACAACTCTTTTCAACAAGTCGTGCCAGAACAACTGTGTCTCCAAACGTTTTTTAAAAGAACCTTGACCTCTATCTCACACCACACTCACAAATTAACAGAATTTGAGCAATAGACCTAACATAGGAGCTAAAAGAAAAGGCTTCGGGGGGAAAAAATGGAAGAATATCTTCATGACTTTATTTGTAGAGGCTCAAAACTATTCCAGGATATTTTGCCTCCCTAAATTGAATCTCTCATCGTTTTGTGAAATAGAAGCACTGGAGTGGAACAGAGCTCTTTCCAGGGCAATGTATTCAAAAGACGTCATTTGCTCAAAGCTATGCCTAAAATACAATTGTAAGAAATGGTTTGTAAATAAACATGGAGCTATTTAAAGAAAATAGAAATATTGATTTGAAATTGGATTCCTAAAACTACATACAAAAGTTTCAGTAAATTAATAGAAAGCATTTCTGATAGGATTTGATGAATTGTTACATGAATAAAGTCCTACTGAAGCAAAAGAATGATAAATTGAGGTTTTATTATTAAAATTAAGAAAACTAGGAAGAAAGAAAATTATCGAAATTAGTTCAGATGGAGAGAATAGGTGATATGATTTAAACAATTTTATCTGGACATAAATGATAAAAAGAAAATAACAACGTTTCTAAAGTTGGTAACATTTTCAATTAAGTGAGTTGTCAAACGCCATAAATCAAATAATCTAAAATTATATCAGGAAATATTCCAAAATCTCCTGTGTAAAGGAATTGCCTTGGTGTACTTCCAATAGCAAAGGGAATAAAATATATCTGGTATCAAAATCTTATATTCTAACTGAGGAGATGAAAGACACAGAAAGAAAGATTTTGTAAGTTGCATGTGATTAATATTCCATGATTTGTGTGCACAAGTGCTGCAGGGGATAAGATAAGTTTTTTTGAGCTATGGTGTCTGGAAGAACCTTAGTTAGAAACAAATAGAATAATAATACAAGGATCGGAGCTCACAGAACTTATTTCTTCCCCTTCCCTAGGCTTGGGAGCACAGCTTACCGTAATAGCCTTCTTGATTTGTTCTCAATCCCAGGGCGGCCTGAGACTGCCAAACCGTAGCCCTGGAACAAATCCAGGCAGCAGCACACGTTTCCACATATTTACTCTCAACCATGGCAAGGGACTGAGTTCTTGAGATCCATTCCCCCAAAGTAATCCAGGAATCAGGCAGCCAGCAAGCCAACATTGGTCTTATCACACAAACATATTTTTCTTAGCGATTACAACGGAAATACAGGCTTTGTTTATCATAGACATAGCTGATATATTCTTACTATGGATTGATTTTACTCTCTTCAGTTTGCAATAGACTTAGGGAAAATCCACTAGAATAAAAGACAGGAGAACTGAACTATGATGTTCACTCTTTCATTGACTAGTGGTCCGAACTTCCAAAAGTCACTTAACCTCTTTTTTCATTAGTTTATTTTTCTAAAAAATAGAAGATAACTATCTTAGAGTGTTATAACTAAAATTTAAATTAAATAATGTGAAAGCAAGCATATGTTCAGAATGCCCAGTTTATCTCAAAAATGTTTCTTGACTGCAATTTAATTTAGGCAACTTTGAGGTTACCTCGAGATTACATTATCATCTTGTTTGTTGAATCTGTAAAGCAAACAAAATTTATGTGTGTGTAACCACAAGCCCTCCAGGACCAGTTCAACTTACCCCGTCTCTTATCAACAGAGTGATTACAAATTCCCTTCCAGAAAATGTGCAAAGTCATGTAGCCAGAGCATGTGCAGAAGAGGAAATCTGGACCTGCAATGACCGTGGAACCAAAAATCCTTCCCCCTGCAAGGAACTAAATGACTGGGACACGAGCAGAACTGGAGTCGTACTCTTATCAGAAGCGAGGGGGTCTCTCAATCAGGAAGGTCTGGTGTTAGCATTGCTTCCCCACCTCATCAAATGTTTAGAAACCCATCATAAAAGTTTAGAACCGCATCATAAATGTTTAGAACCCTGTCATAAATGTCTAAAACCTTACCATAAATGCTTGAAGCTCACCAATCAAAACCCATTCGGTTAGCATTTCCAGCCTGTTCTCCCAAACCTCTTAAATTTTGCCCCAAATCCTGAATTGAGGAGACAGATCTGAAGGCACATGTCCCCTGTTCTCCCTGCAGGTCGATCTCACAGAGTAAAGCTGATCTCTTTTTCCCAAAGTCTGATGCCGTAATTAATCGGCCGTTTATGCACATTGGGCAAAAGAACCCCATTTTTGTGTGGTAATATGTGTTGTGTTTGGCAGTTTCTATTCACCTGCAATAAATATATTTGCAATGCCGTTTTATTGAAATCATCTTCAGTATATCTTGTATGACAATGATATCTATTTGTAAAAGCTATTGATATTGGTAATATAGTTGCCATTACTCTTGTATTTGGCACCAAGTTATTATGGAAGGATTATATTTCAATTTATTCTAATATTTATTGTACCCAGGTAAAAATTTAATTTTATGGAGATAATGCCTTCAATCAAAAACAGTGTTTCTATTTGTGATAACCTTAGTCATTATGGCAGACCAATATTTTCTGGAGCAAGATGCCTTTCTATAAATCATATGACAAACATAGTTTAGAATCAACACCACAATAGTGTTAGCCACATCATTAGCAGCCTTATCTTCAAATTACAGAATTTAAACTAAGGTTTAACATGTATCTTTCACTCCATTTAAAATCTCACACAAAAATCTAAAGCACACGTCACGAAAATAGAAAACATAAAAAAATAGGTAATAGATTTCATTTTGCCATTCAGGCCAGTACTATCCATGCATGTAACATCAGAGTTGAATTTTCTTGGTTTGAAACGCCCCATTTCCGATTTTCATACATTACACTAAGCCATCATAAGTCAAACCTGCATTTGCAAGTCCAATGACACTATGATCCTGTCAGCAGTGAACAATGCTGATCAAGGAGCCATATGTCATTTTGGGATTATTTCATCTCACAATGATCATTTCAAAGTTGTTCATGCAACAAGGGAAGGATTTTCATAAGAATACATTTTTGAATGCTGTTTTATTCTCCAGTTGAGTGCCCATTTATTGTTTTTTTTCCCCTAAACCCCAATGGAATGTCAATATGTAAATAAGTCATTTACCAAAGGGAAGAGGAAATAAAAAATCCCCATACTCGGCACTAATAAGATTTCAGATGAGCCCCTGGTAGTAAGCAAATGAAAATGATAGATATGTTTCCTACATCCTCCAGAGAGTTTCCATCTGACCTAGATGCAATGTACATTGTTGAGTGTGTTTTCTACACACGATTCTTGAAAAAAGTGTTAAAGGAGATTTGGAAAGTTTTGTGATTCCTAAACACATTAAAAGAGAAGTGAGCTAACTCAGGTTGAAGAGGGTCAATCAAAATAAAACATTAGTTTTACAAAATTAGGAAAAAAATCCAGTAAAATGTATCTCGGTGATCATATAAACATGTATAAATATGATAGTTTAAATTCCTGATGAAACATAACGTAAATGTCTAATTTTTTTGTTCCCAGGAGTCAAAAGCATATAGAAAAACTGGAAGATAGGAAACAATAGACTGAAAACAGAGAAGTATACATCTCCAGAGCTATCCTGCAGCTAAGGCCACTTGCAATCAAGGCCCTTCTTAAAATGACAGCCAGCAGGTGAGAACAAGGAGCAGAGGAAGAAGCGGAGGGTGTCCTCAGACCAGAGGACGCAGAGGGCCCGCCTTCCCGCGACGGTTCCGAACTCCAGCTCCCTACCAACACCCACAGAGCCCAGCGGGTGCCGGATTCTGCCCACAAACCATTTGACGTTAAACTCCTCCAACACAGAGTGGGTTTTCAAGAAATGATGCACTGCCATCTAGGACCTGCACTCTGTTATAGTGGAAAAAAGGCTGGGGTTGGGGTGGGGGCCGATACGACTTTTGTGGTTCTCCCTCTCAAGGACCTCCTTTGAAATATGAGAAAAGCATTTTGTGGAAGTGAAATAAGACTGTTTAGAACAATGTGAGAATTCAAATAGCTTTGTAAGAAAGAAGAGCGCTAGTTTGTCACATAGAGAGCACATGGCACGGATCATTGACAATTTCAGTCACAAACGGGAACTGCGTGGGAGGCAGGCAGACGGGGGTCGGCTCCGCTCCTTGTAAAGCGGGGTTGAGTGGAGCGGGGCTGTCGCTAGCTCGAGGGCAAGCCAGGGGAGAAGTTTGTTGGAGAAACAGGACAACGATTTGATATCATAAATGCACTAATCGGGATATTTTCAGCTACTTCTCGTTTCTTGAAAAGTGCTGCTGCTTGGCTCGGCTCGTAAACCCCTGAAATCCAGAGGGTGAGTGTTTCGCTGTGTGGAGGTTTTGAAGTCATGCTGGGTGATGAAAGACAGAATGATGAAGGATAAATGTGTCCATTCATCCAGTCAATGTGTTAAAATGGCATGCCACGTAAATTATCGAGGGATTGCTTACAATAATCATAAAGAAATCCTTTTTGAAGCCTCCTGTGGGCCAGGCACTATATTAAGATCATAACCAAAATAATGGTTAATTTTTGTAAAAGCCTTTATCAAATTAAATATTTGGTCACAAATATATTAAAATCTAGGTAGAGGCATAGATTAGAATTACAGGAAAAAAATTAATATGACCATTATCTCGGACTTTTGAGGAAAAGAAAATAGAGGCAGGAGTAAGACAATGATTGGTGACAACATATACACTATGCGTTCTAGAGCAACATCATCGTGGAGAATCCGGGCTGGTTAATAAGGACGTGTATTTATCGAGCACTGAGTCAGCACACAGAAAGAGCTAGTTCTGGTTTACACCAGATACTGTGCTCAGAGCTTTGATATTGTGTTTCATTCAATCCGAAGAAGAGCTCTAGGGGCACGGGTTTGCTGTCCCTGTTTTCCAGACAAGCAAAGCCAGGTTGAAGAGGTTTCATGGCTGGTTCGTGTTCACACAGCCAATAAATGATGAGACGAGATTGAGTTCAGATTTCCTTGACTCCAAAATTTATTCTTCTGTCTACTCAGCTATGCTTTTCTTCATTGTTACAAGTCATCCTGGGCTGTCGCTCCTTGAGGGCATATTAAGCAGTGAGAACCTTAAAGTAAGACTTAGTCTAAACCCTAATCTCATGTCTGAGCCTAACCCTGTCCCTTTCGGAGTATCAGTGTCTCACTTAGCCCTGCTTGTTCATGAAAGGGATGTATTTTGAGAGAAGAGTCCAGGAGCTTGCTGTTGGAGAGGCACGTGAAGTGGTGCATATCCACATACGCATTCAAACTAGCCTCAGTTCAGGAGTCTGAGTTATAATAAGTAGTAGCCTCAGAATTTCTTTCTTTCTTTTTTTGTGAGGAAGATTGACCCTGAGCTAACATCTGTTGCCAATCCTCTACTTTATGCCACCTCAGCGTGGCTTGACAAGCAGTGCTAGGTCCACACCAGGGAAGTGAACCCGCAAACCCCGGGCTGCCCAAGCAGAACGCGAAAACTTAACTGCTATGATACCAGGCCAGCCCCAAATCTCAGAATTTCAATGTCTCAACATAACATTTAATTTCCTCTGAGGGGATATGTTCAAAATGGATCATCGGCGTGCTCTTGTCCCCAGCCACTCAGAGACGGTCCAGAACACGTGGCCTCCTTGGGCACAGGCTTATTTATTTTCATTGGCATCACTATTGTAGGTTTACACAAAAGTTTTTTTTGCTCTGATAATGTAAACAGTTTACATTTTTATTTTAATGGCAATATTGTGTTATAATACTTTAAAATCATATATTGTTTAGGGTCATATATAAAATAAATCATTCAAATAATCTAAATAATTTTTATCTTAAATTTTGTTAATTTTACAGGGTACAATGTTATCCCGTCGTTTTAATGTGCATGTATTTATTTGTCATATTAAACACTTAGATCTTTACTATTATTTTTGGTGATAATGACATTAGTCTATTTTTTTTAGTGGGATTACACATTTTGAGTATATTGTCTATGTTTGGTTGTTCAAGCACATTACTCTCCAGAAGTCACCGTAACAAGATGTACCTTAACAGGCAGCAGTGTGGTTTCTCTGTCCCATAAAATCAATGAAAACTGCAGGGAGTAAAGGCAAGAACTGGGAAGGATTGAGCAGAACATGTGTTTGTGGAGGATCTGTCCTGGCATGGTGGTTTTCCTTGGATCCTTTTTTTATGGAAAGCCCTTTGTTTGCAGTATGAAATGTTTTAAAATTCCTTTCAGTCATTATTATTGTTATTATTTTGGTGAGGAAGATTGTCCCTGAGCTAACATCTGTACCCATCTTCCTCTATTTTGTATGTGGGATGCTGCCACAGCATGGCTTGACGGGGCGTGTGTAGGTCCACACTGGGGACCCCAACCTATGAACTCTGGACTGCCAAAGTGGAGTGCGCAAATTTAACCATTCCACCACCAGGCTGGCCCCTCTGCCATTATTATTATTATTATTTTTTTTTTTTAAGATTTTACTTTTCCTTTTTCTCCCAAACCCCCCCCCCCCCCCGTACATAGTTGTGTATTTTTATTTGTGGGTCCTTCTAGTTGTAGCATGTGGGGTGCCGCCTCAGCATGGCTTGATGAGCGGTGCCGTGTCCCTGCCCAGGATTTGAACCTGGCCCACCAAAGTGGGGCGTGCGAACTTAACCACTCAGCCATGGGGCTGGCCCCTGTCATTATTTCTAACTATACAAAAGCAAGTATCCCAATGTACATATTTGCAAATGTAAAGTGAATTGATATTGAAGGTACTCTGGTGGGGGAGCTTTACTCTGTACAGTGGATATAACTTGTAATTTTCTGGATTCCTGCTTTCAGTTTCCTTACATTAGATTTTAATTGTAAATGTGAGTTAAATTTTCAGAATTTTCTACCTGCTTTCTGCTATACATCTTAAATGCATAACTCCTTGTTCCTATTAAAGATTTTGATATTACGCTTCATTTATAAGGTCAGTAACTTGATTTTCTTCTTCTTGCTCTCTCTCTTTTAACCAAGCTAAGTGCTTTCAATTATGGTCAAAATAGGCAGTATCAACTCCCTTTCCAATTAGTTTCTCCTCTTACCTCTAGAATTTACACATGTTGCCTTTTTTCTTACAATTTCCACCTATCACCTTCTTTAATCACAACTAGTGTCACATAAACCAAAATGCACATGCAGCATCCAATTTATAAGTATTTATTTTTAAGGTGGAAAATAAAAGCAGCTGTTTTCAAGTTTTACCAGTATTTGTTCTACAGACTAATTTTTTAATAAAAGTCAAACATTTACGGAGCATCCATTGAGTGACAGAAATTGATGGACAGAAAGATTCGACAGAAAGCAATCGTCTGGCCTCATGATTTCACATGAACAGAGACTGAAGCTGTATCAATACTGAGAGTGAGGATCAGGGACAGTTTCATGCAGCTTTCCTCCCCTTGACATTAGGAACCTTTATTTCTAAGGTGGGTTTGAGACAGTGGAGTGACGCCGAGTTCGTGGAAGAGAGGAAAATGAGCCACTAGAGAGCACGACAATAAAGATCATCAGTTGTCTCGAAGACGATCGTCAACTCTTCCAGGCAGCTGATTCTCACCCATACGCCCGGGCCGGGAGTATTTCACCCTCTTTAATTTCTCCACAAATGGATCTAGGTCTGCTTTTTTACAGGACGGAATTTTGCCCAGGAATGTAACGTAGAGCATTTCAGGCACTAGGAAACCAACTCAGAAGCAGGGGAGGATTTGCCTATTTTCAACCTGGGAAAATTACTCTGTGGTGGGACGGTTAAGGGAAGATGGTTGGAAAAGAAGCTGTGGGAAGAAACACTGATTGGACAAACTAGCAAAGTGAAACTGCAAGAGAAATTGTATAAATCTTCACAGAAGCAAGCACTTAAAAACCTAAGGTTAGGTCAAGGACTAATGAAGAACCTGGTTGGACCGAAACTGTCTCTTTAAAGGTGAGAAGAAATGTGGATGCAAGTGAGAGAGAGAGAAAATCCTGAGTGCCCACAGGAAGAAGATAAATAACTTTCCAAATTATCTCATCATAAATACTTCTTCTCAGTGAGACTAATGCGAACAGAACAGACGATTTACAGTTATGCCAAAGAAATTAGGACGATAGACAGAATCTCAGGAGAATACAGTAGTGAAGAGCAAGGTTCTAAGAAGAAGTAAAAGGATTTAGTCCACACTGATGAACTTTCAGAAATGGGATTTTCCCACAGTTTTGATTATGAAACCATCAAGATCCTTAAAATCCTTCCATCATAGCACAACTTCTAAATTTACCTGTTTAAGGGAGAATCAGTATTTCCATGGAAGTGTAAAACACAGTAACCTTGACTTGTTTGTTTTCACAATCCATGTTGTTAATCCATAGACTACAGCAGCTATATTTTGGGGAGAGAATGCATATATCACTTACCCCATAACCTCGATGCTCATGGTATTGAAGAGCACACAGTTAAGGACAGCACAACACTTCAACAGGGAACAAGTTGAGAAGAGGGACGATGAGTAAAGGGGCAGGGCATTAGAATAATGATAATAATAATAAAAATAATAATCATTGATGCACTAAAATACAACTTCCAAAATCATTTTAATATTCTGGGGAAAACAATTCTGGTTTATTGTAAGTAATAAAGTGACCTTTTAAAAGGAAAAATTCGAAGCCCTCCGGCACATACAAGCTAAGAGGGAAGATAGGATGGTAGAGCTGGAAGGCCGAACTAACCTTGACTTTCACCACGCCTTGGTCAAACTCATTAAACCTCCTGAGATTTATTTCTTCCTTTTTAAATAGCTTTCTCGAATTGTTGTAAGGATTAAATACATATTTTAATATTTTGCCAATATTAGGTATGCAATAAACGTTAGTTATATCGGCTGCAGAAGCAAGTCAATGATTCCTTTTTATATGTGTGTCATGGAGGAAGGCTATGTTGATTTTTTTCATGCTAAAATATATAGTGATCACAGTAACACTTGCTAGAAGTTATTACATTTGGATAATAGAGATGTAAAGATGAACTCATATATTATGTGCTACAGTATAAAAACATGTAGCTGACATTACAGAGATTTCATGTAAGAAATGTTAATAAAAACAATTCATTCTCAGGAACTTGCTAAAAAGTTCCCCGATATCATCTTTCTGTGACAAACCCAACAGTTTCAAGGGCTAAATTTTTAGTAACACCTGCTTTTATGAAAGGGATTGAGATAAAGCAGACATGACTCATTGAACAGCAGAGGAGGTAGACTGGCTGGGCGGCGATGATGCTCGCCTGGGCAGCAGAGGTCACTGCTCTGTATATCTTAGTCAGTGCTCTTTGGGGCAGGTGCACACGCACTTTGACCATTTTGGAAATTTATTGGAGGCATGTCTTTGTTGAATTATTAGGAGGTGCTGCTGCTGCATGACTAGGTAGAGACCAAGAATGCTAGACATCCTGTGAAACATGGAGAAGTTCCGCATACTAAAAAAAATAATTCTCCCAATCTAGAGACAAATTTTGAACCTTGTCTCATTGCCATTTACAGTTATCTGAACTTAAAACCCTGTGGCATAGTGGTTGAGTTTGTGTGCTCTGCTTTGGCGGCCTAGGGTTTGCAAGTTTGGATCCTGGGCATGGACCTACATACCACCCATTAAGCCATGCTGTGGTGGCATCCCACATAAAACATAGAGGAAGATTGGCACAGATGTTAGCTCAGGGCCAATCTTCCTCACCAAAAAAAAAAATAAATAAATAAATAAAAATCTGAGTCTAGAAATTAACTCCATTACATGCATATGCAAAATGTTTCCCATGGTTGTAATTTACACCAAATTTTCCTGGAATTCATCTATAAATCAAAGTGACATTGTCCATCGTTTTCATTTCTTTTTCTTCTTTTTTTTTATTTGAGGAAGATTAGCCCTGAGCTGATATCTGCCACCAATCCTCCTCTTTTTGCTGAAGAAGACTGGCCCTGAGCTAACATCCATGCCCATCTTTCTCTACTTTATATGTGGGACACCTGCCACAGCAAGGCTTGACAAGTAATGTGTAGGTCTGTGCCTGGTATTCGAACTGGTGAGCCCCGGGCCACTGAAGTGGAACGTGTGAACTTAACTGCTGTGCCACCGGGCTGGCCCCAACATTGTCCATTGTTTTGTTTGAATTTTGCCAAAAGTCTCTCTTCATTTTGGACAATTAGGTCACAATGACAATAGGGCTTGTCATATTTGAGTCACTAACATAACAGAATTGTGTCGGTTTGTATTTATAACCATTACATTTATGGAAATTCTTTGTATAAGTCTATATATACTTTTTAAAATCCTTATTTAAAAATGTCAAACATAAATAAAACATATCACTGGTATTCAGCTGATTATTTGACATTGGATTTTCTAGTTTGTCCAATAGTTGAACAATTTCTTATATTCCTAATCTTCCAACACATTTTTAAATGAAACAATAAAAGTGGCAAAAGTTAAGGCAAATTTCACAAGGAAACACACTGATTAAATTAACAAGGGCATATTTCTTGAAATTTATAGGAAAACTTGAAAACTATATTACTGTCACCAGACTGTTTTAAATATATCCTAATCAGAGATAAAGGTGTCATTATTTCTTACAGAATGCACAGTGTATTGCAAGATATGTAAAACCAGAAATATTAAACAAAATTAATCCTTCCAGGTGTTTGAAAGGTTATTATATTTATTTATGGAAGGAAGTTCAAATGAGAAAAATTCTTATGTTTCATTGAGCAATGATATTGTATCAGGAAGGCTTGATGAGTTTGTGAAGAATGTTGAAGATCAGCTGTGTAATGAACCGCAGTGAAGCAAATTTTTATACAACGGATGAAAGCATCCTATGTGAGAACTCATCATTACTGATCACTCACATGTAAGCTTCATAAAGACTAAAAAAATCATGAAGGAAATGTTACTTTCAAAATGACTCAGAATGGATACACAGAGATTGTCAATTCAAACAGCCCTTAGAAATACCTCATGCAGAAACATAGTTGCTTTCCAAACACCGCTGCTTCAACAGCAGCTGTGATGGGTCCACAGAGTGGGTTCCGAGCTGGCGTTGATAGCTCTAGGTGCTTTAGGAATTCATTGTATTATTTACCAACATCAGGGATGTTAAAGAAATACTTCAAAATCAGTGAATAGTGAAGTCGGTGTTACTAATAAAATTAAGAGTAAACTATGCAATGGTAATAAAGAGTTTGAAATTGGAAGCAAGGCGACTTTTCAATGTACAGTTTAAAAATATTTTTATTTAAAAATAACTGAAGAATTTTTGATTCACTTGAGGAAAAATTAAGCATCACAATTCATGTAACAAAAAAATGATATGACATATCTTGCAGATATAATTATATGTTTGCTAAATTAAATGGGATCCTTATAATGCTAGAAATGAAGATCGATCTCATAGTGAGCAGAATTATCAAAGGACTTGTCGACAAGCATGTATTATTTAAAATCAGTTTTTGCATCAAATATTTTTACAGCTTTCATCTTTGTGGAAGTTAAATAAGTGCAAATAGATTGCTTTTATTTTAATGGCTACTAAAAAGAAGGAATGATTATATTTTTTAAAAATTTGGCTTAATTTACAAAACAGGCTTGGGTAATTAATCCATCTGCAACAGATGAAGAACATTTTAGCCAAAATTTTTAGAAACATTAAATTGAGTTGAAAACCAATGTTGGGGCCAGAGTGTACTTTAATGAATCTAATTATGAAAGGTTTTGGATGCTGTTAAAACTTATACACCCTTTTTTGGAAAGAAGCAAATTATTCTAGATTTCCAACAACATATTTAGCTGAAATAGCTGTCGGGGCTGTAGTGCAATTCTGGCAAAAGTACCACCACCAATAAGTATGTGTAGCAGAGGAAACAGGCGATTCCTTTGAAATACTCTGAACAACTTTAACAGCATGTATAAAATTCAGGGTTCTCACCGAATTTCATTATTAAAGATGGTTTCAAAATTATATACATACGTAATTTAATTTTTGTAATGCGGAAATAAATCTAGGTTGTAGAAATTCCATATTGAAATGATGTATCATGGTTATAGAAATTACATATGGAAACAAATTGGGGAGATTCCTTATTTTTAGACGATTTTATTCTTCTACTGTCCTCAGAGATTTGCCACTCACTTTGTCTATAGCAACACTGTGCTGTGGAAATACAGTGGAAGCCACAAATTTGAGCCACATATATAATTTTAAAATTTTTAGTAGCCATATTACTAAAAGTAAACAGAAGCAGGGGACATTAATTTCAATTATATATTGTATTTAATATACTACATCTTCCAATTATTTCAACCTGTAATTAATCAATGTAAACATTATTGAGATGTTCTACACTGATTTAGTTTTTAATATAAACCTAATTTAATTAAAATAACATTTAAAATCTGACTCGTCATATTTCAAGTGCTTCATATTTCAACTGACCATATTTCAAGTGTTCCATAGCCACTAGGGGCTAGTGGTTACCATACTGGACATCACTGGTCTATAGGCTCAGTTATTACTGTTACCAGTTGTCTTACCAACAATTAACAGCTATTTGTTAGCTTAACACCAGTTTTTATTTTAGTATCCACACACATCTCTGTTATTCCATTCCCCCACACTCGTTACATTAAGCTCCTTCTCTTAAATCCAAACTTACCATAAGGAGGTACAGGAATCTAATCTTTAGGTCTTTTATTGTAGCCAATTATTTTACTATATGCCACATAGTCTTTCCTTTAGGGTTAGGTTATTATATTGATTCTCTTGAACCAATTTTGCATCAATAATGCATTATTGATTTTGCATCGATAACGTGTGACTGAATTATTCTAATGTGTGGTTTTAGCTTAGATTTTCTATAGCTGTATTTAGGAAGTAAAGGGAATTCTAGGAAATATTTGTTATAGGGTTTAGAACCACTGATCTACATGAACATAGTAATGGTGATTTTCTCCTGTCTGTGGCAGGAAGAAAAAACCATGTTTTCTTGGGTTTAAATGAGAGAATTATGCTGATTGATTTCTAGACTTGTTGAGCTACTCTACCAGCTCAACTCTCTGAACACAGCAAAACCTTACCAGCCGTTACACCGACCTTTATTATCCTATTCTTCTGTATCTCTCTCCTCTCGTCGTTGTGTCTGTCCACCTCACATTTTTCCTAAATACCTTAGATATGTGTCTTCTAATTAAGCGGTCCAAAACACGAAGTGAGAAAAACTTCAAACACTGAGAAAACGCATATGAAAATGGATTAATGATAATATTGATAATAAAACGATGAGGCAAAATATATTCAAGTACTTACCAAGTCTTAGTTACTGTGTTAAGGGCTTAACGTATATTCGTTGACGTATCTCAAAGCACTCTTTGAAGAATGTACAATTGTTCCTCTCCCTTTACAGTTGAGGACGTTGATACTCGCCTTAGGTCAGCTCAGTAGTAAGCAACTGAGTTGAGAATTGCACTCAGATCTTCCATTTCCCACATCTTTGATCCTAAGCACCATGATATGCTGCCCCACAAGGAAACAGAGACGGGCTTTTAACAGCCGGATGGACACTCCTCACTCACACGCCTGTGTAGAGTGTAAAGAAGATTACGACAATCGCACGTTGTGCAGTTTGTAGCCCTTTGTTTTAATCTAATAAACCAATGGATGCAGCACTCAAATGAACAACACCGTCACATTTGTGTAACAGGGCCCCGTGACCACAAGATTAGGTGTTGTTTCACTATCTATCTCGTTCCTCAATATTAGGTTTGTGCTGGTCACACAGCTGTTGCTAAATTGAGACTCCCCAGAACTGTCCGACTTAATACTGGCTCCCATCATTCTGCTGCCTCGCGGGGCATCGGAGCATGGCGGGGCTCAGTTACATTTCACAGGCAAAGGGCCCGGCTCTTCTCAGACGCCACACACAACGCTTGCACTGGTCCTACACACCTCCCCGTTCTTGTTCCCTCTGCTGTTACTCTCTTTGCATGCACAGTCATTTGCCTCTTAGGTTTGACAACTTGCTCATAAATTTCTACGTTTAGTTTTTTTTTTTTTAGATCACTTGGCTCACACTGCATTGAGGGAAGTAAAGATGTTAGCAGCATTTGTTTCCTTAGAATGTTTTCTGCATATTAAGGGACACTCATGTTTCTGAGGGGACCAATTTTAATGGGCTGCTTTTTTGGGGTCTTCATTTTACAGGTGAGGCATCATATTCTCACTTTGAAGGATTTTTCTACAGAATTCTTTGATGGAAACTCTAGGCCACATTCTACCCGTCATGACCTTGACACATGTAGCGTGCTGATGTTTAGGAAAGCAGCTGAAATAGCTGGTTTTAAATGGTGAGGGAAAATAATATTACCAGTTCTAAAACTTTTAAATGTTTTCAATTACATCTAGTAAACATATTCAAAGCGTATTTTCTTTAAGGAGTAGACAGATAAATTTTACTAACATTTTTAGCTAAAAAACTCAGTCTTCTTACCTGCAAAAGAGGAATAATTATGAAAATAGGAGTGTCTCAGCATTGTAATAAGGATCAAAAGAAATAATACATGAGATTTAGTTTATACATGAAATTTGCTTATATTTTTATTTCACAAATATTTTTGATAATTGGTAAAATTAATTTGAGTTCTATTTAAAGACTATTTTTGATAAAATTCATCCCAGCAAACAATGAATCCCCCTATAAACTTACTACTCTTCGTTTAGATTTTTCCATCCATGAAGAGATTTTCACCTAGCCTTCAAGCTAACCAAAAAGAGAAATTCTCTGCAAAAAGCAACAAGGATTTGTGCAGGGTTAGAAAATGTATCATCAGGTGTGCTAAAATCTTACTCTATGTTTTATATTAATTATGGAAAATTGTCATTTTCTAATTATTTCTCTCACAGTACTTTTAACATCTTTTAACATTCCTCACTCAAAATATATTACGTTAATTTTACTAAGCGTAATATGTTATAACAATATATTATAGTCAGGAATAAAATTATTTGATTGAAATATTGATGTGTATCAGCCAGCTATTGCTACAGTGTTGCTATATAAGAAACCACTTGCAAATTCAGTGATTTACAAAAATTAATTTTCATACTCATGAGTCATGGAATGACTGCATTGTGGCTGGTCTACTTTTACTCCAGGAACTAGGCTTCAGGCTCCCAACTCTAGACTACAGATTGGCTTCAGGTCTGCTCCTTATGGTGCTCAATCTTGTGGGTCCTGCCATTATGCAGTGCAGGTGGCCACCTCCATGTGTCTTGTTCTGCAATCTAGCTTGAAAGACAGTGGCCTGCTGAGGGCATTTTCTTCTTATGGTGAATCACCAGAGTTAGGGAAAGCAAGCCAAACTCCACAACCTCATTTCAAGCCTGTACTTCAATAACTTCCACTGACATCCCATTGGCCAAAGAAATTCCATTCTCAAGTCCAGTGTCAAGATGAGAATAAGTACACTTTGCCCATAATGAAGCTATCCCGTGGCCATAGCTGCATAATTATGTCACAGCAAAGTGAAGAACTGGAAACAGACTATCATCTAAGGTAAGTATCATCTAAGGTAAGGTGAGAGGTTTGTCGAATGAGACGTACACAGTAGGAGTCAAGCAAAAAACAAATTAATTTTTTTCTCACTTCAGGTCTTATGATTTCGATATGTAGAAACCTTTTTCCTGGCTCTGGGTGAAATATCAGACATATCCCATACAGTTTATGGTCAACCTGAGATGGTAAATGGGACACTTGGACCCTACACAATTCAGATCTTTCCCCCTGCTTAGCGGGGAAAGTCTACCGTGGCCTTAGAAGTCTGCAGTAGAAGGAAGAGTTGATGTTT
Organism: Equus quagga; assembly: GCF_021613505.1. Lineage (NCBI taxonomy): Eukaryota > Metazoa > Chordata > Mammalia > Perissodactyla > Equidae > Equus > Equus quagga. The sequence continues at coordinate 3,609,626 of NC_060268.1, read as the reverse complement.
GACATCTGTTCTCTTTCTTGCCCCATTTTCTCTCTTGATTGACAGCTGTTTTTTTTGTTTTTGGTGGGTGACGGGCTCTTTCAGGATTGAAAGAAGTCGCAGAGGAGAAGTAAGAGGCCAGAAAACATCTTAAACGACCCATACGGTAGTAATATGGCATCAGATTCTTTTGTGAGGCAAATGCAGAATTTCTTGCTCTTTTTATTGCGAAGCTTTCAGTCGGTTTTTTTGCGAGTTCTCTGCTTGTGACTTTCCCTATAGTTCTTTGGTTCCAGCTGCCAGCAGCCCCCTCTTTGAGAGATATTTTAGATTGATTGATACAATCTGTGCAAGAACTAAGAAAAGCTAAAACTACCTTAGCCCAGCTGTCTTGCTTCTCATGCTCTGGATGTGATTTAGGTTCCGGCAATCAGAAGCATATCACACCAAAAATGAATGGAATGGGGGGTCTAGTGACATCCATTTTAATAATGCATTTTCTAACCGAGGCTGTTCGACAGGATTTTCTGATATAAGGTGATGCATGTGTTCCTCAAAATCCTTGTGTTATGCTATGTTATTGAGGTAAGGGCAACATACACAAAGATGGGAGAAAACTACACAGCAGCCCTTCCAAGAATACCTGGCAAACTGAACCGAGGAGAAAGCAGGCGGAGTGAGTGGTATATGCTCACGGAGAGAGCGCCACCTATCGGTGCTGGCTGCACTGCACTGTATCAGCGCTTGCCTTCAGATGTTACTTGGTATCAAGGGTTAACAAACTGGGATAAATTCTTATAAACCAATGTAATTTTTACCCTATACTCTTCTTATTACCTTATTTAACGCACTATATAAGCTAATTCACGTAATGGAAATACACACTGTATCAGAGGATATGGTCGTGGCGGCTTCCCAGTTTGACTGGCAGCCTCCTGCTCTCGGCTGGAACGGCAGGTGGAGGGCTCATGCTTTAGGCTGGCTTTTTTGGTCTACCCTACCAGTTCGGGCTCCATCCTGTCTCATCAGCCCTTCCACGAATTCTCTAAGCCACTTAATGCCCTGCGATAAATCCCTTCTGTTCAATTGGCTAGAATGAATTTTGTTTTTTCTTGTACTGAAGACAGTCTAACAGCATAAATATTAACTGGAGATGTTGAAGGTCAGAGACCCTCAAGAAAATAGAAGGTTGAGATTGCTAAACTGCTCTGGTAGAGTTCAAAAACAGTAAATATCCTTCGAGATTCTAGAATTTAAGATCAGGGAACGATTCAATGGAGGTTTGTGCTACATAGTTGTGAATGATCTAATTGTATCATTGCCTGGAATCACCTAGAATGAAGAGCTTATTAAGTAATATAAAGACTGTGTGTTGGGCTGGATACTTTTAGCTTCCGTAGAGGACTTATATAAAAAATGAAATGATAAACTTAGAGATTTAAAATCCCTGTTTATTGAGTTACCAGAAGATAAGCGATCATCCACTGTGCCTGCTAATAGAACCTGACCCTTGAAGGCATGTCAACAAACACCAGAAACAGGCTGATCCTCTGGGTTGCTGAATTACAACGTCAGCTGAATTCATAGCCTTTCTAAATATTTTATTTAAATTTTGGGTGTCTTTTGGAAAAGAGTGGGACTCAGAATTGAAATGGAGTTCTTTGGTAGATTCAGATATTTCTTAGGACCTGAAATCTCAACCCCACTGAGTCTTTCTTGCCGGTGAAAGCAGCCCTTCCCTGTCTGCAGAAGTTGCTCCTGCCCTGTCTGAAGCTGTCGTCACTTGGGGCAGTTGACACACAAAGGGATGTTACACAATAAGTTCTTTATTTTATTTGTCTTTTTATTCAATATGATATTTTTGAGAATCGTCTATATTGGTGCATATGTTAGTATTTCGTCCCATTTATTGCTGAATAATATTCCATTAAATGAATAGACCACAATTCCTTATCCATTCTCCTGTTGATAGATATTTGGGCTATTTTCAGTTTGGGGAAATATGAATAAAGCTGCTATGAATATCCTTTTGGAGTCTTCTTTTGACATATACTTTCATTCTCTTGCATAAATATCTAGGCATGAAATTGCTTGGGCAAATAATAAGTGCTTAACTGCCAAAGAGTGTTACAAAGTGCTTGTATGGTTGATAACAATTGAAGAGTCTGTGGCCCCAAATCCTTGCCAGCAATTGGTTTTGTCAGTCTTTTTAAATTTAGCGATTCTAATTGATCCAAAGTAGCATCTCCTTGTGCTTTTAACTGATTTCCCTGATTAATAATGATATTGAGCATATTTCAAATGCTTACTGGCCATTTCTACATATTTGTTTCTGAAGTTTCCATTTAAGATTTTGTTTTAATTGAATTTGTCATTTTATTGGTGAATTCAGGAGTTCTTTATCTACTCTGGATTTTTAATTTAATGATTAGTGATTTTTATGGCCTATAGAAGAAAACTGTGACCCCAAGGTTACAAATATTTTCTCGATGTTTATTTATAGAAGCTTTGTATTTAAGGGCTACTTATATTTTTGTTCTTTTATGGTGATTTAGAGATAAAACTTGTGCTCTTGCCTTCCTTTGGTTCATTTCTCCTTACGTATCTTCTTCCATTCTTTTGCTATCAAGCTTTTAAGTCTGCTTCCTCTTTCAAAGTGTGTTTTTGTTTACTACATAATGCTAGATCTGGGGTTTTTTTTTTTTTTTGGGTGAGGAAGAGTGGCACTGAGATAACATCTGTGCCACTCTTCCTCTACTTTGTATGTGGGATGCTACCAAAGCATGGCTTGATGAGCAGTCTGTAGGTGCCCCCCAGGATCCAAACCCTTAAACTCTGGGCCCCTAAAGTAGAGTGTGCAAACTTAACCACTATGCCGCCACGCCAGACCCTGGATCTTGGTTTTATAAATCCACTCTGAGAATTTCTGTGTTGGCAAGTTACTTTAATTAATTTTACATTTATTTTAATAAATGAATAGATATAATTTTCTTCAGGTATGCAGAATTTATAAATTCTACTTTTTTGTGCTTCACTTGGTATCTAACTTATTAAGGTCATTTAAAACCTTTTTCTCTATTACCTTCTTGACATCATAAAATTTTCTTCCTTCTTAATATGCCTGGTATGCATTTAATTCCTGATTGCTCATTCTCTATCCCAACTCCCCAAACCATAATTTTGGTGGTACTTTCAGATTCATTGTGCATTCTTTTGAATATATTTTTTGTTTGTTGTGTATTTACATAGCAGTCAATTCAGTAAGTTATTTACTCAGGCTTATATACTATTTATATATTAGCATGCTTTTGGATTTATTTCTGTCCTTATTTGGCCATTTCATCCATGTATAATTTTAGGTAGCTTCTTTTGTTTTATAAATTTTGAGACTTTGTGTGGTTGAAAATATTTTAATTTTCTCTGTTTTTTAAATGAGAATTTGCTAGTATAAAATTATGGCACTAATTTACTTGAGTTATTTTTTAATTTGAAAATGATGTAACATTTTCTTGCTCACAGTGTCAGTGACTCCTCATGTAAATCAGATGCTGGCTTTAAGGTAGGTCCACCCTCTCTCTAGAAACTTGGCTATTTGTGTGTGAAATCTTTATTTTTCTTTAATTCTTAGAAATTATCAGTTTTATTATTTGAAAGATTTCCTCCCTTTTTTTTCTCTGTCATACTTCTACCATTTATAGCCTTAATTTTTTACACTATTTATCTTTACTTGTTTCTGATACTTTCTAGAATTTTTTCACCTGATCTTTTAAATTACTAACTTGCTTTTTCTGCTGTTAAGCTCTAATTTGATATTTTCATTTGAGCTATTATGTTTTTTACACATAACAATTTGTGTCTTTTTATAAAGATCTGACCTTGCTTCATGGTACAATAATTTTCCTGATCTCTTTGAGGATATTTACTTTTCTTATTTAAATTCTTATTCTCTCTGGTTTATTGATTTTTTTTTTTATCCTTTATTTTTACTCAGTTTGTTGTCTTTCTTCTCTGGAGGTTAGGTCCTTCAGAGGTCCCAGGAGGTTTTCTGGTTAGAGTATATACCTTTAAGGAAAAGAGCAAAGAGGGATTGAAGTGTGATCTCTGGCTGGTGCACTTCTGCCTGAGTTTGCAGTTGGAGGTGGTGAAGCTGTATCAGAGTGGTGAGACTCTGGAATAGAAACGGACAATCCAGGTGACCCTGTCTCTAATGGAATTTCCTCATTGATCTTCTTGGAAACTCCTTTTCTCTAAGGGTTATTTCCCAGGGTTTTAATCACTCGGATCTAGAGCATGGAGGTGGGCGGTGGGGGGATATTAAACCGGGTCTGCCTGCACCATTTTATCCACTTTTAACCCAAACAAAGCTTGACTTCAATCTTGATATCAGGCCACTGTATCAGTCAGAGTTCTCCAGAGACACAGAACAAACAGGATATATCTATATATCTCTGTCTCTGTATCTAATCAGTGCCCTCTTTACCCCTGGAAATATGGTCATTAGTGCCTTTAAATCTAATCAGATTAGAGAACTTATTGCAGAAATCACAGAACCAATTAAGAAAATCTTCTTAAGATTCTGTTCCTCTAGAACCACTACTCTTGATGCCAAATTCTGGATGAGTCAGTCTTCTCCAGAGAAATAGAATCAGTAAGACATACACTCCCACACACACACAGACACACAGAGGGAGAGAGAGAATTAGCTCACATGATTGTGGGGCGGTAGGTTGCCGGGGCTGGCAAGTCCAAACTCTGTAGGGCAAGCCAGCCAGCTGGAAACTCAGGCAGGAGCTGATGCAACAGTCTTGAGGCTGAATGTCTTCTTCTTTAGGAAACCTCAGTTTTCCCTCTTAAGGTTTTTCAACTGATTGGATGAGGCACGGCCACGTGTTTGAGGATGATCTCTTTTACTTAAAGTCAACTGGTTGCGATGTGAACCAGATCTACAAAATGCCTTCAAAGCAACTCTTAACGTGAGTGTTTGATTCAACAACTGGGTGTTATAGCCTTGCCAAGTTGACACATAAAGTTAACCATCACAGACGTTTTCCATTTTAAAAGAAGGCAGTGACCTACCTAGCAAATATAAGGAAGAGAAAAGACAACTAAAACATCCACCCAAGTATTCTCCATCTGGGATATTTAGCCAACTTTTCTGTGCTACACATTTTTACCCACGCTGAGAACCAACTACTTTCCTTGCCAAAAGTGCCTCATAGTTTTACATCAGTCATCCAAATTCTCTGAAAACAGACTTAGAAATTTAGATGCAAAAGATACATTGTGATTCCTCCCAACTTATCTAGAGTGGGCAGCCACGCTCCATATCTTCCTGTAACGGCGCTCGTCTCAAGGAGACTTGACTTCAGGCAGAGAATAAAGAGATGGTGAACTATTAGGAAGTTCTCTTGCTACCATATTTTGTCATAGGAATTTCTTCATTTGCACTGATTCTTCGCTTCTGTAGATGTAAGTGGGCATACAGAACTTTTAATTTTGGGGTATCTTTCCATCGTTAAAAATTCCGGATCAATTGTATGTTGAAGACCGACCATGTGCGGAAGACTGTTATCTGCTCTCTAGGCGATTCTGAAGAAGACGGTCTACGTTAAAATACACTCCCAGACGTGACCCTCCATCACTACCATGTTTTCTTTGGGATCTTCCAGATGGGAGTCCCGTCTGGAGTCAGAAGGAATGTTCAAGGCGATTTCAGTTCCCTAAATCAAGATTAGGACCCTAGCATGGTTATAAGGTTTCTTGGGATCTTGAAACAGTTGCATGTTTCAGTAAATGACGTGATTCCCTAGCCACTTGAATCCTTCTTCCACAGTCTCTCATGTATAAGAAACCCTTTCCACCTCTATCACTCTACTCTTAAATCAGCAGCCACAGCAAGGAACTATCCAGCCCAAAATGTCAATAGTGTCAGTATTGAGAAACTCTGATTTAAAGGGATATTTATAAATGGAAATAACCCTACTTATTTTAAAACTAAAGGTGCAATCTAAGCTATAATACATTACAAAATTATCCTTTAATAAGCATATGGTATTTTAGCAAACTGTTGTAATTAAATTCAATCTTCTTAGACTGAAATACTATGTTCTTCCACAAGAAAAATCTAAAATGCTGTAAATAGTAAATTTGAAACAAAGAATCTATCAGATATCTGTATAGATAGGGGCCAATAATGATGGAAATATGTTATGGCATGTCTAAGTTCACCAAAAGAAAATTCAGTTTATATTATGGAACCTCACATTCCCGAATATTAACAAATGAAAATTTGGGGCAAAATAACATGTAATTTGTTTCTTTCTAATTGTTTTAATTAGCTAATGTTTTTCTACAAAGCAAAATAGTGTCAATACATTTTGAGTCCAAGAGATAACTCTATAATTCTTTCTTTAAATGATTAGCCATTTTGTTTTTTGTAAAAAAAAGAAGAAATAAAACAAACATGTTGTATCTTCCTTCCCCTTTAGTCTTTTATAGAAACAACATTTGATGGGAAACATAATTTGGAAATTACCAAAAATTTGAAGAAGACTACCACCAAACACATTTTTCAGATACGATGACCATTAATATTTTCCTGTGCATCTTTGTTGCTCTCCTTGTTATGTAAGCAGATAATGTCTACATCTGTATCTGTCTCTACATATTGAGCTATCTATAATATCTAGATGCAAATCGGTATATAACTAGAATATCTCTCTATGTAATGTGACATACGATTTTAGAATATCTTTTTTACTCCTCATATTTTGAGCATTTTTCTATAAACTTATATCTCCTTCAAGGACATGATTTTCATAAGTATATATTGAGGACGTATCATAATGAATTCAACTGACTCCTTTTTATTAGATATTTCATTTCCTCTTGTTTCATAGTGATGTACTCCTGTATTGTTCAGGTTTACCTCTTATATAATGTGTACAGCATTAGTATTTAGATCAAACTGAGAGCCTTTCCCGTTAAGTAAGGGAGTTCATATATTCACATTCATTGCTCTAACTAATGTTGGTCTTCTGTCATTTTGTTTCGTGTATTTGACTTTTTAATTTTCTCGCTTTTCCTCTCTTTGACTATAAGTATTAACTTTCTTTTCTATTTTACCCTCTAACGATTTGTAAGATATTCTTTTACTGACTGCATTATGCTATTTTTAAACATCATTATTTAAACTATTTTCCTTATTATTTTTTCACTTTAAAAAATAAAATCATGTATTACTTTCTCCTTCCTAGCTTATTTCTAGAGAGTAAAATTATGTAAATCTCATACAATAGACAAACTCATACAAGGACATTTACTGTAGGGGTGGAAGACAATTCCTCTCCCAGTCCAGGTCCTTCTAGCCTACAGATTAAATTGACAAGAGACAGAATAACAGGAGAAAATCAAGCAAAGCTTTGTTACGTGTATACATGGGAGAAACCCAGGAGAGCGGAATAACTCACCAAAATGGCCGAGGCTGCCGGTTTAAATACCATTTTCAGCTAAAGACAAAGGAGGATGTTGGGGTAGTGGTTTGGGGCTTCAGAGGGGAAGAAGGCAATTCACATGGAGATGGAAAAGCAAATGTTTAGTAGATAAGAATGGGCTTAGCAAGGACCCTCAGGTCTATGGCTACCCAGAGTTACCTATGGTGATGGCCCACCCAGGGGACAGACCTTTTATCTTAAATCTCTTTCAGGCAGTTAGGGGGAGGTTCAAAGTTTCTTTTCGAGTCTTTTGTTCTGAAAAATAATCAAGGCAAAGAGACACATTTTGAGGTGGCCAATTCTGATCCCCCACATTAGAAAAATAGAATTAATAGAATCAGAATATTGATACTGTGCAGTATAGGTGGGAGATAAAGTAAACTCTTTCATCTGAAAGTGCCATACTGAAAATCTCTCCTCTATGTAACAACATGATTCCTTTTAATTTTCAAAGAATTTTAGTAAACTATATTATATTCATAAAGTTCTGTTATATACAGCCCAGTGTCTTGGAATATATCACTGGAGAATTAGAAATATGAAATAAAAAATGTTTTGGTTTTGCTCTGATCTTGAAGAATCACTTTATTTTTATGTTTCTACATTGACTATGGATGTTTGTATTACGTGTGTGAGATTCTGAAGAAAATAGTAGGTTCTGCTGTAAGGTATATTAGTCTCTTTTAAGAAACATATTGTTTTATTCTTTTTTCTTACGTCTATATTGTATATGTACAATTTCTATCTTCCATTTTCCAGTCTCAAATTCCTGTAAATTTGAGAATGATGACTAAAACCAATGTAAAAGTTATTGTTCTTTTACTTCTATCATTTTAGCAAATACTTCTTTTGGTGGCTAGGAACTTTTGCTTTGTTCTTTCGTTTCAAATGAGGAGCTACTCTTTGACTCAAAATGAGTGATCTTTCGGGATGTGTTATTTTCATCTGTCTTAATATATGCAATTAAATTTTGATAATGGTGGTAATAATAAAATATTATTGCAACTACTTTTTAGGGAATAAGCTCCTCTTTAGAGTGCTGTTTGAATTCTGAACTTTATGAGAACCATAGCTCAGTTGGGGATAGTTAGACTTTTATTTAAGAAAAAGAAGTTAAGTATTTACAAAATTATGAGAAATCTTCTGAGTGTCTATTTCCATAATAAAGGGAAGTTAAATTCTCTTGCATTATAAATGACTAATTAAAATATATTATTTAATAAAGAAACCATAGTGTGCGTTTATCATAAATTTCGTTTATGTGTTGTACCCTTTTGCTGTTATTGCTCTTAAACAGTGCTACAGTTTTTCACGTTTCTTTCCAAACTGATCATAAACCAACTGTCTCTAATGAATAAACAGCTGCATATATCATATTACTATGAATATAAAGAAATGAGAACAAATTTTCCATAAACATTAAAATGCTGGGTGATTTAACAAATTTGCATGGGAAAAGAGACAACAGCATGGAGGCTTGGCGGGTTTTTTTCCTAAAGTAGGTTTCAAACTCCCACAGCACACTGCCCTCCTAAGATATACAGACTTGCCTGGATGCGAAGAGTGTATCTGCTCATTAATCACACTAACACTATTTTTATCTGCCCTCTGTGCTTTAAAGGAGTGGGTCAACCTGCTCCAGTTATCTTAACAAGACTTGCCTAGAGCAAGGCATTCCCCACGCTATCCACTGGGGTCATGAAAACCCCAACTCCTGAAACACTGCAAGCTAGTGGATGTCCCAAAAAATAACTTTGGGGGGGGGGGGTGTTGAGCAGCTACATGGCACTGTAGAGAGCCGGTGGGGCTCCGGCAGGGCGTGTGGGCCCAGCGTCACTAGGCTGTCAAGCGGTGAGTGGCTGGTGCTACCGAAGTGTGGGAGTCTGAGCAGCATCTGCGAAGCTGTGAGCTCTCTGTGCCCGAGGGCGAGTCAGTGTTTGTAAACGCTCGGCCTCCCTCAAAGCATCATCTTTGCCTCCTTTGGGGAGCTCCTCAGTTCTCAGCAAAGCCCATTAGAATTCTTCTCTGTAATACCTGCCCCTTTACTTATGCCTATTCCTTGTTCCCAAAACTTTGCTCTCTACTACTTCTCCTGTTTTTCTTTACTCTTGCCTTAGTAAATACAAACTATTACTCATAAGGGTGTTCAAATGAAAAGCAGAGTGTCCTCTGGCCAAACAATAGGCTTCATTCCTGAGAGGAAATTTGCTGGTCTGCACTGTGTAGTCTCTACGGAGGATTTTGAACAGGACATAAAATGGTTCTCGCGTTTCCCCTACTTTAAATTCTCAGACTTTATAAGAATGCACCCCCTTGTCGCCCCCTACCTTGGTGATTGCAATGGCTTTCTTACAGGACTCTCTGCCATCATTTTCTCCTACCTTCAATTTATTCCCACAGTGATGACGTTATAAATTTTCTAGGACAGAAACACTCGGCGCATCAGCAAGGACATCTGGACTCCTTGGCTAGCATTCCAGAATCTACAGGTTTGTCACCACCCTGCTGTTCACGGCTTACTCTCGCTGTTAGACTTGGACACAGTGTGCCCTGGAGGAAGGGGCGCTGGAAAGCTCAACAGGCTCTCCCTTCCCCGCCACTGTCATTGTTCTTCAGGGGGTCTCTTCCCTGGAAACCTTCTCTCCTCATCCTCATGCTCACTCCTGTTTGAAGTATTTTCAACTTTAAAACACAGCTCAAATGATTAATTCTTTACACTTTCCAGGACAATTTCCAATCACTATTTGTGTCTCTCAGGGTAGGGCTTCCCATAGGGTATTTCATTCTTTCTTTGTTGAAATGTTTTATTCTTATATCTAATCTCTCCTGCTGGATGGTAAGCTTTGTGAAGCAGTTCCTGAATTTTATTTTTGTTTCTTATCACAGTAACCAGCAAAATATCTTCCATATAATAGGCCTTTAATACACATTTATTTTCATTAAACTACATTTATTTTCATTAAAATATGAAAATATTTTCATTGAAATGAAAATTGTGAAAATTGAAAATATTTTCATTAAAATATACATTTATTTTTATATGTATTAAACATTAAATTAAAAGTAAATACAATTAATTATATTTTGAGTGAAGTGTTATTTCATAAGAGCAACTATTCCTTCATATCTAAAATGTCGAGTTGTTTCCTTCTGAGAAAAACATAAAAAGCACCATAGTTAGAAAATACAATTTTAGTATAAATCAACGTAGGAGATAAAAGAATGATACCTTTGAACTAATAGCATGCCGAATCAGTACTATAAATGTAAGTTATTACTTGATGGTTGTACCTTATTTAAACTAAATCTAATAAAAATTAAATGATATTCTTTATTTCAAAACAGAAAGGTGTTAGAATTGAGTTTTGGAATTATGTCTGAAATCATTTATTGTGTTTAACGTTTTGAAATGACAAGAAGTGCTTTGTATTTGGAGTTTTTTCCTCAATACTTTGCTCTAAGATGCTTGATTTAACCCCATAACTATCCCTTTTTCTCTCTCCGAGGATCGTTTAAAGTCCCGTGATTTTTGTTTTATTCATTTTCAAGCTCCATCACTGAAACATGAGCGTTTAAGTTCTTCATTTTGCTTCTATGCTTTGGTGCACTCTGCACACAAGTGTACATTAATGTCATCTGATTTTTTAACAGGCAAGATAATCTGGTATTTGGTCAAGAAATTTTATATCAGCACAAAAATTAACTATGAGGGTGGAAACAAGATAGTTTTTTTGTGTGTTTTTGCTTTGGTTTTGTATGTAGAAAAATGAAGGGAAAAACAGTGATATTAAAGACTCTTGAGTGTGGAAACAGACTTCAGGAGGACGGGTTCCGAGGGGAGTGACGTCACCAAGAGGGCAGGAGACACAGGTCCCTCCTGACCTGGCTCCCCTCACGAGGAGAACACAGGGCAGCTGCTCATGGACAAGACACCACGGAGAGAATCCTGGGACACAGTGGGGAGGCTGAAGCACCCCCTGCACCACAGAGATGTAGCCAGAGGGCAGTGGAAGGTAACAGGGGCGCTCCAAGCTGACCACATCACCCTTCCCCCCGGCCCGGGCAGCCCCATGTGGAGGGTCTCCCCTGAGCCTGGGTTCCTCCAGGCAGACAAGAAAGCCCAGAGTTGACATCTGGTTTCCCCAATGTTGTGAGTCACTCCTTTGGTGCCACTACCACGATCTCGCCACTCAGGGATGGCAGGGAATCTGGGGGCTGGACCACTGCGGAAGGAATGGTGAGGAGAAGTGGAGAGGGGCTTGCAACAACCAGCTCAGGATGTTGGCCGAGTGACTGGCTTGCTTAAGGACATAGATGAAACCATATAGGCAGTGTTAAGAGCAAGTCCTTTGGAGCAGAACTGCCAGGTTAAATTCTGGTTCTCCACTTACTGGAGGTATGCTCTTTGGCAAGTTACTTAGAATCTCTGTTGCTCAGTTTCTTCTTTGATAAAGGGTAATAATAGAAACTACCTCATAAGGTTATGGTATTAAATTAGTTATTTTATATTAAACACTTAGAACTGATCAGTTCTATATTGATAACAGGTGTAATTATGTCAGAGAAGCACTTCAAATATCCAAGAATCTTAATAATAGCTAACATTTTTTGTGGAACTCATGCTGTGCCAGGCAGTTGGCATATGTTGTCTCATTTAATCCGTTCAGTGACTCTCTGGATGCCCACAGGAAGTAATGGCATGTTCAAAACAAGTCATGTAAGGAGAATCGAATCTACCTCAAGACAGGATATTGATAGCACAGGGCTAGCATGGGGGGAGAAAGCGGAGGGTCCTTTACCAGCCCTAGGCTTTAAGGAGTGAATGGAGCTACTGGGACCTAGTGCATGTGAGTTTATGAGGAGTGTTGCTAGCTAGAAGCTGTGGTCTTTGAGAAGTGGGTGTAGCCAATCTACAGTAACCCCGCAAGAGAAGAGGAGAACGAATACCCCTATCTCACATCCCACCTTCTCCATATTTGCTCCATTGTGAAGGTGGAGGCAGGAGCACTCAATGACTTGATTCATTTGTGTAGGCCTCTCTGAGTACAGAGCAGGCTAGGGATAAGTGGAGAGGGATTCTGGCAGGTAAACGTAAGATATACAGCACAAAACCTTACGGGATAGGCGCTATTGTTATACTCAGGTATAGATGAAAAAACTGAGATCCCGAAAGGTTACATACTTTCTAGGACCACAACTACTAAGCAAACGGTGAAATCAAAGTTTGAACCCAGGCAATCTACCTCCCAAGGCAGTGGTCTTATACAACATGCCAGACTACACAGTGTGTGTTACTGGGTTTGCCCTCAGCAAAAGCGGAAATCAGATGAAGCCACACTCTTCTTTCTGGGAAGAGTTATCTTAGAAAATAAGGGAGGTCACAAGAAAGATGTCGCTGCTATAATTTATCTTAACTAGTCAAGGGCAATTGATTGAGGAAGTAGAAGTGTTAGAAACTTGAGAAAAGTAGAGCTTTGGAGCTCATAGAAATCATTACGTGGCCCACAGAGCAGAAGTGATTGTAAGATCCAAGTGGTAAAAAAATTGCACTAGGAATAGAAGGCATTAAACAATTAAATTGTAAATTTACAGTTAAAAATTATTAGACTTAATGGTGAAAAGCTGAAGGCTCTTCTTCTAAGGTCAGGAACTAGACAAGAGTGCCTACTGTCCCACTTCCACTCAAAATAGTAGTGGAAGTCCTAGCCAGAACAATAGGCAAAAAGTGGAAATAAAAGGCCCCTAAATTGGAAAGGAAGAAGTAGAATTGTCTGTATTTTCAGAGAACATGATATTATATATAGAAAACCCTGAAGACTCCACCAAAAGACTACTAGTACTGATAAACAAATTCAGTAAAGTTGCAGGACACCAAATCAACATGCAGAAATCAGTTGCATTTCTATACACTAACAACGAAGCATCAAAAAGGGAAATTAAGAAAAGATTCCCATTTATAACTGCATCAAAAAGAATAAAATACTTAGGAATAAATTTAACCAAGGAGATATAAGACCTGAACACTGAAAACTAGAAGACATTGATGAAAGAAATTGAAGAAGACATAAATAAATGGAAAGATATTCCATTCTCATGGATTGGAAGAAATAAGGTGTTAAAATGTCCATACTACCCAAAGCAGTTTACAGATTCAATAAAATCCCTATTAAAACTCCAGTGACATTTTTCACAGAAATCGAACAAACAATCCTAAAACTTGTATGGAACCACAAAGGACTCCAAACAGCCAAAGCAGTCTTGAGCACAAACAACAAAGCTGGAAGCATCACACTTCCTGATTTCAAACATTATTACAAAGCTATATTAAGTAAAACAGTATGGTACTGGCACAAAAAAAGACAATGATAAATAGAACAGAATAGTGAACACGGAAATAAACCTGCGCCTATATGGTCAATTAATTTACAACAAATGGGCCAAGAATATACAATGGGGAAAAGATAATCTCTTCAATAAATGGTAGTAGGAAAATGAAACAGCCACATGTAAAAGAATGAAACTGGACCCCTATCTTATACCACACACAAAAGTCAACTCAAAATGGAATAAGACTTGAACATAAGGCTTGAAACCATACAGCTCCTAGAAAAAAACAAGGTGGTAGCCTCCTTGACATAGATCTTGGAGGTGATTTTTTAGATTTCACACCAAAAGCAAAAACAAACAAATGGGGCTACATCAAACTAAAAAGCTTCTGCACAGCAAAGGAAACCATCAACAGAATGAAAAGGCAGTCTACTGAATGGGAGAAGATATTTGCAAATCATATGTCTGATAAGGATTAATATCCAAAGTATAAAAATAACTCATACAACTTACTAGCAAAAAAACTCAAACAATCTGATTAAAAAATGGGCAGAGGACCAAATAGACATTTTTCCAAAGGCATACAAATGGCTAACAGGTCTATGAAAAGCTGATCAGCATTATCAGGGAAATGCAAATCAAAACCACAATGAGATATCCCCTCACATAAGTTAGAATGGCTGTGATCCAAAAGACAAAAGATAACAAGCATTGGCAAGGATGTGAGGAAAAGGGAATCCTTGTGCTCTCTTGGTGGGAATGTAAATTGGTGCAGCCACTATGGAAAACAGTATGGCGGTTCCTCAAAAAAATTAAAAATAGAACTACCATGTGATCCAGCAACCCTACTTCTGGGTATATATCAAAAGAAATGGAAACAGCATATCAAAGAGATATCTGCACCCCCATGTTCATTGCAGCCTGATTTACAGTAACAAAGATATGGAAACAGCCTAAATGTCCATCTGTGGATGAATGGATAAGAAAGTGTGGTATATACACAGTGGAATACTATTCAGTCATGATAAAGAAGGAAATCCTGCCGTTTGTGACAACATAGATGAACCTGGAGGACATTATGTTAAGTGAAATAAGCCAGGCAGAGAAAGACAAATATTGCATGGTATCATTTATATGTGAAATTTTATGGAAAATAAAATCCAAAATCTTAGAAACGGAGTAGAATGGTGGTTGCCAGGGCCTGGGGAGTGAAGGATATGTGGAGAGGTTGGTAAAAGGGTATAGACTGTCAGCTATAAGATGAATGAGATCTGAGGATCTGATGTATGACCTGGAGACGATAGTTGTTAGCACCGTATTATATACCTGAAATTTGCTAGAATAGAATTAAATGTTCTCACCAACAAAAAAAGATAAACATATGAGGTGGTATGTTAATTAGCCATGTAGTGGGAACTGTGTCACAATATGTATGTATATGAATTCACCACGATTTACACTTTAAATATCTTGCAATTTTATTTGTTAATTATTCCTCAATAAAGCTGAAAAAAATAATTAGGAAGAGGGATAATGGGAGTAGAATTTATTGGCATAGATATAATATTATACATACAAAATGTTAAGAAAATGTTCACTTTGGCTCATTTATAAGGTACTTTATAGTTGCATGAGACATTTAAAAGTACTAAATAGGAAAACAAAGTCACGTTTATACTTTGAACGTGGTACAATATGAAAACAGAAGGGAAAGTTATGTGGCTTGAGGCCATCCACCTTGTATTGTTTGGGAATGAGTTCCCATTTTCCTTTCAACTTCTCTGTTAGGAACTAGTAGCAGAAACTGATCACGATAATGGGGAAATTAACCCCAGGACAGTGGAAGAGATTGTCCAAGAGCTCTGAGTCAAAGCAAAGGAGCCCAACCACTAGCCGCAGATAAAGTAACTTTGTAAGGACATTGCCACCATCTTAAACTTTTCCAACTCTGTGCTGGACACTTTTGCTCAATGTCTTGACGGTCCCTCAAATTCAACCTTTCAAAATAATTCACGCTCCATCCCCAAACTTGCTCCTATATCTCCATTTTTTTTAACCTCGCTTTCTTAATTCGCATGGTCTTCCTCGTCATATTGTCCTGAACCTTCATAATCAGCTCTTTCCCATTTGATGAGTCTCTGTAGCCAACCATTTATCACATGCTGCTGGCAAGTATTCTACCATTTCTTAAGACTCCTAGATTCTTTGCAATTGCACTCAAGTAATTCTATTTGTCTCTAATATTACATTAATGCAGGAACTGTTATATTAAGTGTGTACAGGGAAATGTAAGGCTGAGTAATATGCTGCTTATGCTACGAATGATCTATAGTCATCTCTTTCTGGCCTCCTTTTGTCCATTTTCATACCAGTTTAATTTATCCTGAAAATTGCCACCAGTTACAGTCCAAAAATACACATCAGATTATGTCACATCGTAATAATCTTCACATGTGTCTTTCCTGAATTACCAAAATCGATGAATACCAGTCTGGGAGTTGTTCTAAAGTTAATATGTTTCTTATTTTCTCAACTGGAAGTGCTGAGGAGTAGGCGGTGAATACAGAAAAAGGAAAGTACCTTCTCTTGGAGGAAAATCTCTGGGGTGTTTGATTGTCCTATAGAAATGGGTCAAAAGGAAAAAGAAGCTCTCAGAAACTCTTTGGGGCCAGCCCCGTGGCCGAGTGGTTAAGTTCTCGTGCTCTGCTCCGGCGGCCCAGGGTTTCGCTGGTTTGGATCCTGGGGGCGGACATGGTACCACACATCAGGCCACGCTGAGGTGGCATCCCACTTGCCACGACTAGAAGGACCCACAGCTAAAAGTATACAACTATCTACTGGGGGGATTTGGGGAGAAAAAGCAAAAAAAAGAAACTCTTCATAAGATTAACATCTCTTTATGAATTTGGAAAAACATGCCTTTTTCTAATTATGTTAAGGTGCCATGGTTCTAAAAGTTTTACAGTAGAAGGTCAGTAACCTTCAAAAATTAATTATGCAATTACTTAACAGGATTTTGTATGTTCGCTTGTCTTGTAAGAATACTGCATAAAACAAAGAGAAAATAAAATAGCAAATTGCTATACTATAGGCTAAACTATAAAAGGAATAAAGACAAGTAGTTTCTTGCCTAACATTTCTAAAATTTCTTTTGAATTCTTTAATAACATTATCATTCTATAAATTTCCATACTCTAATGATGTTAATGATATTAGATTCAGTCACTTCGATCATTTTTATTTAAACTTTTCTACTTTTGAGAAACAAGAGGGAAGACAAAAACTACAGTGATGGACACCACAGTAGTGATTTAAAGGAAATTTATGGTTCCTCAAGAATAAGTATTTCTCCTCCAAGCAGTGCCCGGATAGGGCATTTCTAATTATTACAATTTATTGGACTTAATAATTTCCCTCGCAACAGAATGAGACAGTTAAAATGTCATTTCACAGACAAGAAAATTGAGGTGCATAAATTGAAATAATTTGCTCAGGGTCACATTGCTATTAAGAGCTGGAGCTGGAATGTACGCCCTAGTTTTTTTGGTTATATTGTACATTCCTAGATCTTTCCATTTTGTACCATTCTTCCATCAATATTTTTACTAGACTATTTATCACTGCAAATATTCCAGATCCAATTACAGAAGTACCTTGGGGTGAGTCACATTTTGGCCTCCAAATGCTGCTCCCTGGGGAAGAGGTAACGGTCCCTCCAGAACTGGCCAGATTTATCTTTGTCTTTCCTCTCGGCTGTTTCAGAGGGCTTCATGCTGCTTCCGCAAATACCTCACTGTCCTTGTAGCGCCACTATTTCTAAGGTTTTCTTACACTTGCACCCCAGTCCTCCAGATTTATCTTTTCCTGATTTCTTTCTTCTGCATAATCTCTCTTTCACGTTGCTTTCTTTGTCTCCTCTACAACTTATGACTCATGCTCATTCCTTGCATTTCCATTGACAGTCACCTGCTCCCACTGTCCCCTTGCTTCCTGTAGTAGTATTTTATTTTCTGTTTCCAGTTATCCTGTAGAAGAGCCTTTCTTTTCCTTTAAAAACCTTGTTGTTTAGAAGGAGACATTTTATTCCCGAGTGAGCCCTGTGAGGAAAACAAATTCTCTCAAAGACAGTGCAAATGTCCTCAAGTGGGTTTTTTTCTTCCTCAAATTTAAACCACTGTCTGCTCCAGGAACATTTACGTACATCGTTCAAAGTTTGTTAAACGGAACTGGCAATGTGGTGAATTGGTGAATTTGCTCTTCATTCCTCTGCTATCCACCTGCATTTGCAACCCTTCACCTTCTTTACGTAAGGCTATGTGACTATTCATGGTGGAAACTGTTTGTTGTACCTTGGTAATGATGTTTGGAAAATAATACACAACTGTTCAATAAATTTGTTTTTAATAACTAAAACCCATGTAAGACCTTACTGTTAATTACTAAGAATAATTTGTAAATAGCTAGATTTCTTAACTGAGTGTTTAAATGGTTTGAATTCTTAGCTCATCATTTGTTCTCTGTAAAGACACTAGAACAGGTGTTATTTGATAAATATTGCCTAAATATTAAAAAAAAATTCCCTCATCAATACAAATTATACTTAGAAAAATCTGACCCATATAATTTGTTTGAGTTTTAAAAATATATACCAGATGAAAAAATGTCATTGAAAACTGTAGGAATTCTAAAGACTTCTCACAAAGTCTGCCTTTTTTGAGTAAAAGCAAATCCTGCTAAGTAACTGCTCAAAGTAAACAGTGTAGAGTACCTTAGGAAATGGCATGGCTGATCTGGAGTCAGAGTCCTCTGGCTCTTTCAGTTTCTTTTGCAAGACCCAGGTGCATTAGGCACACATGACAGACGGTCTCTGACTTACAATGGTTTGACTTACAATTTTTGTCTTTACAATGGTGCAAAAGCACCACACATTCAGTAGAAATTGCACTTGGAATTTTGAATTTTCATCTTTTCGTGAGCTGGCGATATGCGGTGCGATCCTCTCTCGTGATGCTGGGCAGTGGGCAGCGAGGGCAGCTCCCGGTCAGCCCGCCATCACGAGGGTGAACAAACGATACACTTACAGCCATTCTGTACCCAGCCAACCATTCTGGTTTTCACTTCCAGTGCAGTATTCAATAAATTACATGAGAGAGTCAACACCTTATTATAAAATAGGCATTGTGTTAGATGGTTTTGCCCAACTTCAGGCGAAAGTAAGTGTTCTGAGCACGTTTAAGGTGGGTTAGGCTAAGCTGCGATGTTCAGCAGGTTAGGTGGGTTAAATGCATTTTCAACTTACGGTATTTTCAATTTATGATGGGTTTATTGGGAGGTGACACCATTGTAAGTCAATGGAGATCTGTATTCGGAGTTTATTCATTACCAGTTTTCTATTAATTCTGGAAGGCAGATGCAGATGCCCTGGAAAAATTGCGAATCGTATATAATCGAAAGGTGGCTTCTCAGGTTAGAGAAGATTTTAGCTGAATGCTACCAAGATCACAACCTGCATGATGTTAAGATAGCAATTAGAGTGTCTGGTGGAAGTTGACAGCTGTTTAGAGACAATCTTTGTGTAGTTGATTCTATTCACCTAGAAAAGGTATAACAGGTAAGTAGTAGAGCTGCAATGTCAACCACCCTGACGGTCACAGTCACTCTAATCCTTCCACCGTAGGTCCACCATGACAGACAGGTCGTCTGGTGGAATGGAAAGGGCAGGAAGGTGTGTGTAACTTAGCCAAAGGGAAGCTAGCAAGTAAAATAGGAGATCTTAGCTAGAGGTAGGGTCTACATGACATGAGGGAGTGGTCAGGCGCTCAGGCAGAGATGAAGTGTAGAATTCAGCAAACCAAGTGATGCCGAAATCAACACCCACCGGAGGCACTGGAGAGCCAGCATGCCTTGTTCAGGCACGAGATCACATCAGAGTCTGAGCACTTAGCAATTATGGCTAGGCATGGAATGTATTGTCATTATTGTATAGTAAAAATAGCTTACATTTATATACATATCACTTTATATATAATCAAATGTCTTCGAAGACATCACACATTTTGATTACTTTATATGATATTTAAAACTATCCAAGGAAAATGTTATTCTTACATTGAGGAGAGGAACAAGAAGTCAGAACGAGAGTGGAACTTGACACTTGGCAGTGTTCCGAGGCGAAAGCTTCATCCTTGTCTTGTGCTCATCACTACGGTTAAGTTAATGCCTGAGCTCACACATGAAGCTGAGGGACGCTTGTGGAACAGGAAACCATGCACGTCCAACCCTGTAATTTGTTTCAGCTTGCAGGCAGAAGAGATGTGCGCTCCTTGTCTGCCATAGGTCTGATGGGGCAGAAAATCATATGGAAATCCTGGGATGGCTGTGTTGTGATAAGAACTTTTGTTCAAAAACTAAGCAAGCTGGACTCCATCTGACTGGATTTTAAAAGAAAAAATGATTCTTTTGACCAGTAATTACAAAACACTGGTGCTGGTGGAGCTGGGACTAGTGTTAGTTTTATGTGTGTGTGGGTATATATACATACATATGTGCATATACATGTATATACACAGATATATGAACGGGTACTTAATATTTTGTGTGAAATGTGAAATGAGGTAATAAGGAACTATGCTAAGTTTTTATAAACTAAATTTATTAAATATAAAGAATTATTCTTTATTTTCAGATAATGAATTTCCAACATTTTTAAGAAAAATAAATTGCTCTTCTATAAAATAATAGCAAAACAGTAATAATCTATGTGAAAATAGCTATATTTTTTAGTTAGTAGAGACTATGTGCCAGGCACTGTTCTTAGCTATTTACAAGTACTACTTCTGAGGTGGATACCTTAAAAAATGGCCACAGAGTATTTGCTGCATCTCTCATTAAGATGTGGAGTTTATTGCTTTTCCTTCCAATCCCTGTGCTTTGCTATGACCGATAGAAAGTGGCAGAAGTAAGATTTTTGTCGTTCTTCAGCCTTTGCCTCGAGGTGGTTTTATAGTTTCCATTCTCCCCTGCTGCTTACCTCAATGTAAGAGACTCAAGCCATCCTCCCCAGGGGCACGGGAGGAGATGAAGACGCCCCAGCTAACCACCTGTTGTGTGAGCGTGGCCATCTTGAACTACCTGACTCTAGTGGAACTTCCATAATGGCAAGTTCGTGACTGATCCCAGAACAGAGAGCAGCAGAAGAAACGTTCTGGTGATCCCAGCCCAGATTTCCAGAATCGTGAGCAAATTAAATGGTTAATATTTCAAGCCACCTAGTTTGAGGTTGGTTTCTAACGCAGAAGAGATATCTAGTACACTTCCTTATCTATGATGCCGCTATTATAACTTTATACTATGCTATGATTATTCCTTTTTGACAGATGAGGAAACTGAGGCTCAGAGACATTAACAACTTGCCAAAGTCGCACCCCTAGCAAGCGGCACAGATTCAGATGCAGGCAAAATTTTAGAATCTGGGATGTTAGAAGATGTTTATTTTGTTTTTAAATCTATGTATCTGTTAAAATAGTAGTTGGCAACTACTCCCAGAATATTTATCATATCATAAAGCATGAGAAAATTTTACTTAACGAAAACTCTCTATGTCCACTGCTCTGCGTCTTATCTGAAGTTCCTGAAAGCCATGGCTGAGAGAAAGTTCGATATGCAGGTAGTTTATTTGGAAACTGATTCCAGGGAGCAAGAGTTAAGGAATACAACAGGGGAATGAGAAAACCATCCAAGGATGCAGTAGTAAGTTGGAAGTGGGTACTGGCCACCTGTGCTCCATCCAGGTAGACCAGCTGAAGAGTCTTATGAAATTAGCTCAGAACTCCCTACAGTTGGAAGAAAGGGAAAATAATTTATCCTCATTAGGCAGAGTGGTTTCATGCATGTTAACACCTCACACTTCTCGGTGACCCACGCCTCACATCCTAGAGTAGGAGAGAAGAAATGCAGGGCAGTGGAATGAGGCAAGGCAGTGTCAAGGGCATCTTCACAAAGCTGGTCAAAGCCTGCAAGGAAGTGATGACCAGAACATCGACTGGAGGAAGACGGGGGCCAGGAGGATTGAAGTGGCTATAAGATGCGTCTTGTACACATATTAAATACGTTTCTTTGGAAGACACAGCAAGAATATTACTTTGTGTAAATTCTCAGTGAGATTCAAAAACCTTGAGCTGAATCCTCTGAAACCAAAATTAGAAAGATTAATACAGGTAAGAAGGCATAAGTACTTTTTTTATGGCACCTGACTTCTAGAGACTTGCTTCCTGCCCATTGTCAAGAGCAAAGTAAGAGAGGCATTAAACTTCAGGCGGTATTTGACCCTGCCTGAACTTTCACAAGGTTGCACCCCTGCCCACACTTATTTTTTGCTTCTGAAAGCCAAGCAGTGGTAACACATCCATACAAGAGAAATGCTGAAAGTCTCTTAATGAGCTAACTTTGCATTCACTTATATAAGGTCAAAGGAAAATGCACTTGATGTTTGAGCCAAGCCAGCTACTCACAGCAACGTCAGTGTGAGAGAACCAATTTGAACTTAGCATTAATTAGCTTTTTAGTGGGCTGTAAAACCTCCTCAATGTATGAAGTACTTCATAAGTATAGGAGATTATGGCCGTATTCTGAAGAACTGAGTTAGAAAGACCCTGAAAAAGCAAATTGCATTTAGGTCTGAATTATAAGAAAGTTCAGTACATTTCGTATCTTTGGGAATGTTTTGAAACAGTTTTAATATTGTGAGTATTATAAACTTTTAAGAAATGCCAAATGATTGTTGGGTATGCAAAGGCAAAAGTGTAAATTAATATTTACAATTCATAATAAGTTACATGAAATAAGATTTCTTTTCACCTGGCACTAAGTGTTTCAAAGAAATCAATCTACTCAACACAGTTATAGTATGGTATGAACACATATTTTCATCTATATCCAAGTATAATAATTCATGTTCCCTTATTTGAAAGGAGCTGCTTTCACAGCAAACTTAGCTTTTCTGTAACTGAGATCTTTAAATATCCATATGTCATATATATCGATTGTTACTTTCAGACCAATGTCAGTTTCTTCCTTCTCAAAACATTTTGGATCGTATTTAGTGCCCAAGAGGCTGATTGTAATCCAGAAGGCTAATGAGGAGTTAGTGGAATTTAAAGATTAAGGTATATGAGAATAGATATAGCCACTGCCTAAACTATTATTGAAAGTGTAAATAACTGGTGTGAAATGACTTTTTTTTTTTTTGGCTGGGAAAGATTTGCCCTGAGCTAATGTCTTGTTGCTAATCTTCCTCTATCTTGTATATTCTGGTTGTAAGTCCTTCTAGTCCTTCTGTGTGAGCTGCCACTACCACATGGCTACTAACAGACAAGTGATGTGGTTCCACGCTGGGGAACTGAACCTGGACCACCAAAGTTAAGCGCACCGAACTCTAACTGCTAGGCTATCTGGGCTGCCTTGTGAAATGCTTTTAAAATTAAATATTTGTGAACTCTACTGAAGGATGTAACAGAGATGTTCAAGTGTCATTCACAAGTGTATTTTACTAATATTAATCTAATTACATGCTCCAACTAACATGAGGAAATGAGTGGAGCCCAATATTTACTTTCCTCCCTTTGTAAGAAATTGTACCTGGTGTGATGTAGTAAATGCAGTCTACAGAGAACGTTTTTCGCCTAATTACTGAATGACATTGATTGGGAGTGATATAACTAAGTACCCCTCACTGTGCAAGTTAATGTTGGTAGCTTCAATAACTATCAGCCAGCCCTGGTGGTCTAGGGCTTAAGATTTGATGCTCTCAACAGCAAGGGCCGAGTTCGTTTCCTGGTCAGAGAACCACACCACCTGTCTGTTGATTGTCATACTGTGGTGGTTGTGTGTTACTGTGATGCTGGAAGCTAGGCCACCAGGATTCCAAATACCAGCAGGGTCCCGCATGGTGGATAGGTTTCAGCAGATCTTCCAGAATAGGACAGACTAGGAAGAAGGACCTGGCCACCCACTTCTGAAAAAATTGGCCATGAAAACCCTACCAATAGCAGCAGAGCATTTTCTGATAGAGTGCCAGAAAAGGTGCAAAAAAACGGGGGCAGGGTTCCGCTCTGCTGTACACAGGGTCACTTGGAGTCAGAATTCATGGCACTGACAACAAGCTTCAATGACTTAAAGACTCAATCCAGGAACCTTTCAAATCCAAAAGAATGCTAAATAATTCTTTACAGATTTGGCAGAGTTTGTGTAGTGAAATAGTGAAATGGAGATGAAAAAGGGAAAGTCAAATGTCAAAAATAGAAAAATCTAAATATTATAGCCATGTTACAGAATTTGCAGGAGCGTGGCTTGTTGGTCCTTCAGCTTGATTGACAAATTGATGAATCCAGAGTCACATTTCATATCTTGATTTTCAGCAATCCAGCACCATAGCATCAAGAAAAACAATTACAGTGATCCAATGTTATCCTTTACTTCTAAATGAGACTTTCTTCCTACGACCTTTACTTGGTTGTAAGGACAAAAGGTCTCTTTTATACAAATATAGGTATGCAAATAAATTTCTTTTATAACAATATAAAGCAATTTCTTCTTAGAGAAAAAGATATATTTAGAATTTACAAATATAATATAAAGGGAACTTGTTTAAAAACATAAATCACTAAAAGTTTAGGTCCATTTACTTTCATAAACAAGAAATGAGCCATAGATATTGAGGACAAATGTTAGTATTATAAAATCTGAAAATCAGAAGACCCCGAGTTTATGATTCACAAGTTTTTAAACAATATCCTCAATAAATCTTCAAACAGTATCTGTAAACTCACTGATGAACATATATCATCTTCCCACATGTTTTGGGACAACTTGATTATTAGAATTTCTCCCTAAAAATATCAATCTAATACCACCCAAAAGGTAGCTTTTGAAGTAGTTGTAGAAATCATGGAAATCGGCAAATGCTATTTACCAGCCTCTCATCACCCCACCCCAGAGATCAGTTACTAAATATTTGCCAACATACTATTTTGTTTCGGATTCATGCATGTTGTTGTGTTGGTTAATAGTTTGTTCCTTTTCATTGATGAGTAATATTCCAGTGAACAGATATATTATATTTGTTTATTCCAGTGGTTCTCAACTGGGGGTAATTTTCCCCCTCAGTGTATGTTTGGCAACGTCTGGAGATATTTTTGATTGTCATAACTGTGGGGTTACTAGTGACACCTATTGGGTAGAGGCAAAGGATGCTGCTAAACATCCTATAACGCACAAGCTATTTCCCACAAAGAATAATTGTTTTGCCGAACATGTAAATATTGCCATTCTCTTTCTCTTTTGGAGGATGTTTGGCTTGTGTCATGTTTATGTCAATTATAAAAAAAGTAGTTTGAACATCTTTTATATCTCTTTTTGGGATGTATGCCCTCATACTTCTTGGATAAATAATTTGGTGTGGAAATGTTAGGCCATATGTGTGATCAACTTTATTACATACTAGCAAAGAGTAGGTCAGGGTGGTTGTTCCATTTTACACTCCCACCATTAACATATACAAGCACAGCCATTCCACGTCCTCACCAACACTTGCACTTTTGGGATGCTTTTCTTTTTGACATAAAATTTACCTACAGTGATGACTCATATTTTAATTGTACAATTTGATGTGATGTGATAAATGTCACAATATAGAATAATTCTTTCAACCTAGAAAGTTTTCTTTTTGTCTCTACAAATTAATCTCTACCTCTATAAACAATCACCCTTCTGAGAGTATTAAAATATATTAATTTAGTCAATTCTAAAAATTCATATAAATGTAGTCGTACTGCACGCATTTTATTGTGTCAGGCTTCTCCTGCTTAACAGAATGTTAACATAATGTTGAGAATCATGCCTTTGTTGCATGAATCAGCAGATCAATTTTTTTCTCAGTACTATCCCACTCCATAAACATATCAGAAGTTGTTTATCCATTCTCTTGTTGATCGATATTTTTTAAGCAATCAATAAAAATACTAGAATAGTTTATAAGTAGTTATTTTACTTATATGTTTTATCTTGGGGGTGGGTAACCCAACAAGTGGAATCGCTGGGTCATAATGTAGACATATGTTTGGTTTGATTAAAAAACCACCAGTTTTCCAAAATGACTTTGCAATACAGTTTTATAGTGCTCCAGCCATGTATGAGTGCTGCAGCTGCTCCACTGCCCTGCCAATATGGGTGTTGACATTTAATTTTTACTATTCTAATAGGTGTAAAGTGGTATGTGTTTGCATTTTTAATGTCATTTCACTGATGACTAAAGATCTAGAGCACATTTTCGTATATGTATTTCCCATTTAAATCTCTTTTTTTATGAAATACCCTTCAATTATTTTTGCCCAATTTTCTTGATTTTTTAAAAATGATTTGTTAGAGTTCTTTATATATGTTGGATGAAAGCATTTTGTTATATATATGCATTGCAAATATTTCTCTCAATCTGTGACATTTTTAATTTTCTTACTGAATTTATTTCCTTTTGTTATTAATAATTAATAATTTCCCTTTATTTCCTTATAAGTAGAAGTTTATGACCTTGCATTTATGCAAGTGGCCCAGCAACATTTGTTGAGAGACTTTCTTTCCCCACTGAGTTGCTTTGGAGTCTTTGTCAGAAATCCACTTACTTTTTATATGTAGGTCCATTTAAGGGACTCTTTGTTCTGATAAATTGATCTATTTATCCTTATGCCAATGTTAGACTCTCTTGAATGAGATAGTTTTAAATTTTGAAATAGGATATTTTTCAACCAATATTTTCCAACATTTTTATTTTGTAAGATTCTTTGAGCTATTCTAAGTCCTTTTCAAGGCCATCTAAATTTCAGAATCACCTGATCTGTAGATATGTCTGTTGATATTTTAATCGAGATTTTATTGAAACTATAGAACCATCTGCATAGAATTTACATATTAATGATTGATTCTTCTAATCCATGAACATTGTATAACCATCCATTCATTTAAACGTTATTTAATTTCTCAGAGCAAAATTGTTTGTATTTTCAGTTTGGGGACTCATGTGTCTCCTGTTAAATTCATTCCAATGTATCTTTCCTATGTTACTGTAAGTGCTGTTTTTTCCCTCTAAATATTATGTTTCACTTTTTCTCCTAGTACAGAAACATACACAGTGATCATGCATACTGTGACCTTCCTAAATTCATGCCAGTGGTAGCAGCTTTTTTTGTAGATTCCTTGGGATTTCATAGTCAGTCATGCGATCTGTGAATAAGACAGTTTATCTATTTCTTTCCCTTTCTGCATGCCTTCTATTTCCTTTGCGTGCTTTATCACACTGGCTAGCATCTCTAGTACAATGCAGAATAGAAGTTGTGTGACATACCTTGTTTGTGGGAAAGTTTTTAATTATGAATTCAATGTTTTTAATTGATATACATAAAGTTTTTTAGATTTTCTGATTCTTCTTCCAACCATCATCATTAATTTGTGTTATTTCGTGTCTTTCAAGAAATTTGTCTGAGTCACCAAAGATTCTGAATTTATTGGCATAAAGATGTTCATAATATTAATAAATTATTGCTTGATGTCTAGAGAAAGTGTAGTAACTCTCAATCTTGATATTAGTAAGAAAAGGCTTTTTTCTGTTTTTCTGTATTAGCACTATTAATGAGTTATCAATTTTATTAATCCTTTCAAAGAAATAGTTTTTGTTTCATTGCTTTTCTCTATTCATTTTTGTTTTCTGTTTTTTTGATTTACACTTTTTTATTTATTTATTTAATTTTTTTTTTTTTTTTGGGCTAAGGAAGATTGGCCCTGAGCCAAAATCTGTTGCCAGTGTTCTTCTTTTTGCTTGAGGAATATTTGCCTTGAGCTAACATCTGTGCCAATCTTCCTCTATTTTTTATCTGGGTCACCGCCACAGCATGGCTGCTGACAGGTGGTGTGGGTCCACACTCAGGAACTGAATCCAGGCCAGCAAAGCAGAGCATGCTGAACTTAACCACTAGGCCATGGGGCTGGGCCCTATTCTTCTTCTTTTTTTTTCCTTCAATTTCCACTTACTTATTTTGCTCTTTTTAATAATTACTTAAGGTGTAATATGGACTGAATGTTTGTGTCCCCCCAAATTCATTTGTTGAAATCCTAACCCCCATGCTAAGGGTGTTAGAAGATGTGGCCTTTGGGAGGTACATAGGTCATGAGAGTGGAGCCCTCAGCTGGACTGAACTCACCCTCAGCTGAATCTACTGGTGCCTTGACCTTGGACTTGCCAGCCCCAGGACTGTGAGAAATAAATGTTGGTAATTTCATATAGCAGCCCAAACTGACTCAGACAAAGTGGAAGTTTAGATCTTTGATTTTAGATATTTCTTCTCTTCTAAGTTGAGCATTGAAGCTGTAATTTTACCAGCAGAAACTCACTGATATCTTGAAACTCAGAACAACAAGAACACTACAAGTGGTGGAAGGAATCAGTCTCAATTTCCGACAGGGTGTAGGTTGCAGGATAAGTTAACTGTATTTATTATATATGTATGTGGGAGTGAGGCGGCAGGCGTGGGGAGGGCTGAGGAAGTGACTCCTAACACGGTCAACAGTGCCAAGTACAGAAAGGAGCCCAGGCCTCGCGTACTGTGAGCCCACAGAAAAACAAACAAGCAAGCAGACAAGCAATATAGGGCCACCTGTGTCATCGGGGGCCCACCTGCTAAAGAAACCTCCAACTGCAAGCAAGTCCTATTATGCACAGACAGCTGAAGCTCTTAGCTGGCAAAAGAAATTATAGCAAATGAGGTCTGTCTCCTTTCCCACTTACTGTGACCTAAAAGTTTGAGTGTAAACCAATACAATTTGGACAGAAACTATTTTACTCCTTCCAGATGTTACATGTACACAGGGAAAGCAAATCTACCAAGGTCACTGGACGTGTGAAAAGACTAGAAGGATGCCTCTCTAAGGAATCAGAGGCAAATTCTTCAAGGGAGCTTTAGCCTGATAAAGCATCTCATTGATACCTAAACTACTTTAAAATGAGCTCCTAGGTGTGCGTACACTAGAGCTAAATAAAGAATCTATTGCAGGTTTTTGAAAAATCAGCTTTTTCCTTCTGTCCAATAGAGGAGTGTGATATACTCCCAATAAAGACTCTTTTTAGATCTGTTGAAAAATATCTTGATGCAAAATCTAGGAAAAAAGCATCGTTGAATGTCACAATAACAGCTTACATGACTAAGGAGGAAAGTGAGACGTCACATCATAGGCGGGAAGCCTTGGCATCATTCTGAATCATTTGGAAGGATTTTAAGGTGGCTAATGTTCCCACAGTTGTTCAAGATACATTTTTTTAATCGTGGTCTCATTTTTATCCCCAAGATGGTATGGGCCAGGGAAATTGATGTGAATATTTATTAACAATCATTATAGATTTCTATGTAAGTTTTAATCTTTTCACCATTTCATTTTACCCATATTTAGGAAATTAAAACCTTTCCAACATGCATAAATGTTAATCTTAAGTGTAATAAACGTTAATACTTTCAGATCTGCTGTAACATTCTCCTAGAGAGTGCACACTTAATCGCGGCTCCAGAATATAAGTGGCGTGAAGAGCAGGCTGTCAAGTCCTGTTTGCAGAAAGAACAGTGCTCTATCCTCAACAAAACTGGTGCCCCCAATCTGCCTTTTTAGGAAAGCTCAAAACATTATGTATTTAGAAGTATATACAATAGAAAGTAGCAGAGTGATTGAGTTTTTAGGGAAAGCACGTGGGGAAGCAGTCATTAAGCTAGTTAGAAGAGGATGACTTAGATAATGAAATTGCATGTCGTCCTGAAGAGTTCACTACACGAGGATCCCGCTGGGAAGCTTGCAGCCAGCCTCTCGGCGAGGCTGCGACTGTTTCCAGGAATTGAGGCTCGCTCTCCTCCCTGCACAGCTGATATGCTCGTCCTTGTCCATGGGGGCCAACGTTCCAAAGAAAGCAAAGTCTTTCCCTTAAAAAAAAGAACAAAACTACATAGAAAAGTTGAGTATATACGAAATTGAATTTTTATTTCATTCACTCTACGTACTTCAAAATAACAGGCTTATCAGCTATTAAGACAGTAATTTTTAAAAACTGTTCATTGCTTCATCCGAAGGTGTATATTTTGCCATCTTATCGTTCCTACTGTGGACTTTTCACAGTTTTTGGTGTATCACCAGCTCTGATTTGGCTATCTGAGCTCTTGAGCTAAGGAGAAATAGAAGGATACTAACCCTGAATGAGGCTGACAATTGGGCTATTTAATAAAGTAGGTATCTTCATGTGTTAATTTTAATTCTTGAACCTTCAAAACTACTCCATACTTAATGATATGAAATCATCACCATATTATGCTCAGGAACTCTCCGGGTCAAGAATTCAGACAGGGCACGGATGGGGGCTTCTCTCTGTTCCGTGACGTCCGAGCCCTCAGTGGCTTCCCACTTGAGTAGCAGAATTGATTTGAATTGCTGGGGGCTGAAATCATCTAGGGACTGTACTCGAATGTCTGGTGCCTGGGCTGTGATGAGCTGAAGCTAGGCTAGTTGGGGCTGTCAACTGGAGATCCCAAGTGTGGCCTCTTCCTGAGATTCAGGCTTCTCACAAGCATGGAACAAGCATTCCAAGGGACCTTGGCAAGTATACTATTTCTTCTCCCATTTTTGCACTGAGTAAGCAGTGAAGTGAATTCCTTTATCTGATGAAATGCACCCAAGAGTTCCAAACTGTATAATATTTTTGGTTCCAGTCCTTCATAGTACATACACCATGGGCTTCATCACTAGGTATGCAGAGCCAAACCCTGAACATGCATAAACCCACTTAAGTCCACCTGTAATAATCAGTGAAGGGCCTATTGATCTACTTGCTAGTTACGTGCTTGACACTCACTCCTGGGAATGTGTTTCAGGGTAAAGTACAGATTCCGTCTTTGCTGTTGGAAAACAGGGCAAGTTTTACTAACCATTGAGTTTCAGAAGAGCCAGCAATATATATTGCTTCTACTCTTTGTCTAATTGTGTCCTTAAGGTGTTTCCTTTTTCCTGGAGAGCATATAGATGGGTCTTACTTTTTTATCCAATTTGATCATTTCTGCCTTTTCAATGTGATGGTTTGATATTTTTTCCTTTAAAGTAACTATCAATTTGCTTCTGCTTAAATCGATAATCTTGCTATTCGATTTCTACTTGTCCTATCTATTCGTTGTTTCCTTTTCCCTCTTTCTCTGCCCCTCTGTTTTTCCTGGATCGATTGAATACATGTTATTAATCCCTTCACCAACTTTCTTGGCCCATTAGCTATAACTCGGTGTTGTTATTTTCTGGTCGCTTTAAGATTTACCCTACGTATCTTAAGCTTACTGCAGTCTCCCTTCAAATAATGCTGTACCACTTCGCACAGGTTACAAAGCCTCACACCAGTGGGGTCCCAGGCCGCTTCTCCCAGCCTTTTCGCTCTTGTGGCCACCCGTTTTAATTCTATGTATATTTAAGTGCCACAATATATTGTTATTATTTTTGTGTAATAATCAATCATCTTTTAAAGATTTTTAAATAGGAGGAAAAAAACTTACGTACTTACCTACGTACTCACTATTTTCAGTGCTCTGCATTCCTTTGTGTTGATCTATCTTTCCAACTGGTGTAACTTTCTTTCTGCACGAAGGACTCTCGTTAATATTTCCTGTAGTGCAGACGTGCTGGAGATTAATTCCTCCAACTTTTGAATATCTAAAAATGTCTTTGGTTCGCCCTTGTTTTTGAAAGGTGTTTTCATGGGGTATGGAAGTCCAGGTTTATGGGGATTATTTCACTGCTTTACAAGTGCCACTTTCTTGTTTTCTCACTTGTAACATTTCCCACAAGAAAGCTGCTGTCATCCTTGTCTTTGTCTTTCTCTACATATGCACTTTGTGTATGTTTTTTTTTCTCTTCCTGCCTTAAGATTTTCCCAGATTACCAGTTTTGAGTAATTTAATTGTGATGTGCCTCAGTATAGTTTTTTTCCTATTTGCTGTGCTTGGGGTTTGTTGGATTGTTTCTATCTCTAAATTTATAATTTTCTTCATATTAAAAGAATGTTCATGTATTTCTCTCTGACCCCCTCCCCCCTCCACCCTTAGGATCCCAAATCACACAGATTTTAGTCCACTTAAATTTGTCCCACAACTCACAAATGCTGTGTTTATTTTCTTTCAGTATTTTTTCTATCTATGTTTCATTTTGGAGTGCTGTGTCTTCAAGTTCATTCTTCCTTTCTTCTGCAATGTCTAATCTACTATTAATCCCATTTAGGACTTTGTTTTTCATAACACACATTGAAATTTTTATCTTTTAAAGTTATTTTTATATCTTCCATGTTTCTACAAAACTTCTGAAAATAATAGAGTTATGACTGTTTTAATGTCCTTGTCTGTTCATGTTTGACATGTGTCAGTTTTGAGTCAGTTAATTGCAATTGATTCATCTGTTTTGGGGTTGGGGTGTGTGAATGTAAGTGCAGAATCTAAGTCTAGACTATGCACAACCATGAAGAACTTTGATATACTGAAGGACATTATATTGTCCGTGTTGAAGAGAAGATGAGGCTGCTTTGGTTACTTTTAGCCAATAGAGATATTCAAGGAGGCACCTTCTTCTATCATAAGGCTTAGCAATGTACATTAAGTCCAAGTACTTACCTATCTTTCTCTCTGTACTGTTAACTTCCTTATGTAATAATCTTCTGTGTGTGTGTGTGTGTGTGGACATGATATATATGTGTTTATATCCCATAGTGTGTTTGTATAACATAGTGTCTAGTATGTGGCAGGGTCTTGATTAATAATTTGTTGAAGAAATGAAAGTATACTTGAATGAATGAATGAATGAGATGGAGTGGGTTGGGACACCCATTCAGTGCAGAAAAGTTCATGGGAAAAATGTCTCCCCTTGGATGCTGGTTGAGGAGATTAAGTTGAATAATTGGATTATAGAATACACTTTTTTAAAAAGATGTGTATTAGCCTCTGCAAAAAGAACTGATTAAAAAATATTGTATCATTTAATAAAAGAACCCTACTGTAGGAATCCATGTGAATTCTAGTGTTTTATGGGACTATGTTTGTCTTTATAATTCATAAGATATTAAATTTCGTGTGACTTGGACCTCGTCTTGAATAAATGGACCTTGAAAATTTATTCCATTCAACACATTTTGAAAATCAATCATACATGAAATTGGTGCTCAGACAATATCCATGAAAATATAATCATATATAATTATGATCATTAAAATTCTATTTTTGTATACACTAAGAGACTAGAAGTATTTATACTGTCATTCAGAGCTCTTATTTTTTTTTAACTTTATTTTTCCTTTTTCTCCCAAAGCCCCCAGTTCATAGTTGTATATTTTTAGTTGTGGGTCCTTCTAGTTGTGGCATGTGGGATGCCACCTCAGCATGGCTTGATGAGCAGTGCCATGTCCATGCCCAGGATGCGAACTGATGAAACCCTGGGTCAAGGCAGCGGAGCGCATGAACTTAACCACTCAGCCACAGGGGCAGTCCCACTCTTCTGTTAATAAAATATTTTTACCTCATGAATAATTTCTAAGGAAATATTTTAAAAATTTCTATTTTCTGAAGAATAATTCATTATCTGCTGGGGCACATATGAGTAATACCTTATTTTATATCTTCTCTTTTTGTATATAAGACTTCATGTAAAGTGTGATTTTTTTTTCCTCAGGGTCATTTACCATTTGAATCAAGATAATTTTATTCAGAACTTTAAAAACTTTATGAAAAATTCATCTTAACATATACTAGTGTCTCAAATATATTAACTATTATGGCATTCACATATGTTTATATATAGTATATATGCTATGATATGTGATTATAAAAGATAAAAGGAATAAAGAATAATTTTGTATTTTTCATTTAATTGTCATCCATTCTTAAATAAAATGAGAGATTGGTTAGTGTATCTATTTTTGTCATTTTATTAGACCAAGTAGACTGCCAATTCAGCTCACCCAGAAAGGGGAAAACAAGCTAAAACAAATATTTGGAAACTAACTTATTCAAATTGGTTGTCAGTTAAGATGGTATTTTTCTGCCTTTACTTGCTGTGTAGACTGTCATCATAATCAGGTTCATGTTCAAGATTGTGGTGCCTAGGGTCAGAGTACAGATACAGGTTCACATACTTTATTTATAAATGTTTGAAAGTTGCAAATTAAAGCAACAATTTATAATATAAAATATGCTTTATCCTTCTACTTTGATAAATATCTTCATAAAAACCTGGGAGTTCAGATTTGAATTTATTCTTCCTGGACTCCTCAGTGTTCTGTGCCAAAATGTGATGTTAAGAGGGGAACTGCTTCCAGATTCCTCTGACCTTCTGCTGTGGCGCCACCACTTTTCTACCCCCCAGGGCTTTTCCCCCCCCCCCCCAACAGTTGCCTCCTAACTATCCTCAGGTTTAGAGATGTGCAAACCTTTGCAGTAGCCAGAGTTCCCTGGCAACAGTCCTTTGGGACAGGAAATTCCAGATTTCTGGATATCCACAGAGTGCGTTACAAAGGGGGCCTTGGCCTCAGGTGTGGACATCATTTCCTCGACACTTGAAATTTTTTGCATTGTGGAGAGGGACACATTAAGAGTCTTGGGTGAAGGAGAGCCAGATCTGAGCCCTCTAAAGCCCTGGCACCCGGACAACCAGGAGCCTGTCTTCCCTGGGTCAAAGGAGGCGCAGAGTGTAACAAACCTGAAAATCTTAGACTTAACAATACTGTCAAGTCACCCTCAATGAAGTGGTTATATTTGTTCCGCTTCCAAATTACAACCACAGTTAAAAGGAAAGAACAATTTTCACCTTTCATTCTGAAGAATTAAAATCGTTAGCTAAATATGTGCATTTACGCAGACAATACACCTAATTTCAAAGCTTTGCCAAATATGATAAGCAAGTATCCAGGAAAGAAACATACAAAATGATGTGAGTTGTAATAGAACACTTTTAGGTTGCCGGGTATGCTGTGCTTAACTTTCAATAAAAATTGAAATATACTTTTAACAACCTAATTTTGCGAAGATACATTTTCCAGAAATCAACAGCATATTTCTAAACAGGCATTGAATATACCACTATTTATTAACAGTGCAATTTTACTTTTATATGAGAATGAACTAAATTTTTATACAATGCCATTGTATAAATACATTTTCTGATTTAATTTTACTTTGATGAAGAATTGATTTATTTTCCATATTTCTAGTTCAAAAGATACTAGAGAAGTGCTCTCAAAAATGTCCTTTCTTTGTGTACTTTATTTGGATTAGCACAAGTATTGGCTTAAGATTTTGTAGTACAGCTACTTGAAAAATGAGGAAGATAAATTTTGTTCAAAAAGCATCTTTGGGTAACAATTTATTCCAATGATACATGAAACCTATTATCATGTCAAGCACATTAAATTCAACTGGAAAATAAATGCAGCACAAAAATTATTCATATGTCATATGTAAACCACAATATAGAATTAATTACAAATAGGCTCTCTGAAAGAAGATTTTCAGATCCATTAGAAAAGCACATTTGGCACATCAGAGCTAATGGAGCAGAATCTTCCTTGGGATCAGCTCTGTGTCTATAGAATACTTCCAGATTTTCAGAACCACTGTGTGTGTGTGTGTGCGTGATGAAGCACTGTTCCAGTAACACTTGTCATAGGCCATTCACCTGCCTCTGAATGTGAATCTCTTAACCCATAAACTGCCATGCCCACTTTTCTAAGGAACAAAGTTGATTTTCTCACCATTTTAGAGTTCTCCGGAGGCGGCTTAGGGTGTGTGAGGTGAAGCATGGAGGGCTGGAGATGAGGATGGAGGAGGACCCCAGACCCCTTCCCCTGAATCTGTTTCATGGGGACATGTGTTATGTCTTTAGGTTCCCATGACTTTATCTGAAAAACGTGTGCTATGTCTTAAGAATATTTGGCAATGCCTGGGCTAATATTAGTCATTTAGATTTCAGGAATTTCTGTGTAACTGTGAGTCAATATTATCTAAGGTTGTATGCATTGTTATTCACATACAGTTAACTTAAATACAGCCAGGTTTCTTCTCTCTGGTTATTTAAAGTAGAAACATCTACCTGTAAAAAAAAAAAACAGAAATTCATACAAATCTTATATCACTAAAAAAGGAAAAGAACGACCTACTTTTATAGTTAACAAAAAATATCTTTGAGGAGACAGATGGTTAAGGGAATATTAGGAAAAATTGTATAAATTAAACAAAGTTGTTTGACCGATAAGCCTAATGAATACTGATTGAAGGTTACAGGAAATTTCCAGAGGAAGCTGACAATGCATTAATCATTAAATATATTCCCTCCTCTAAACTAGATGAGAGCTTTCTCCTGTGTTTACAGTGTTTCATTTAGGTTCTCAATTCTGGGAGTGAGATGTGCAAATTTTATACACAATTAGCAAATTGGCAAGTATTTTGGATCAATTGAACAATCATATTGAACTAGTTGGGGCTAGTTCATAACTGGACTCAAAAAGAGTGCCAGCTTTGTATTCAGGAATAAGTACAAATGAGTAAGAGTAAAGCCTTTTCGTAAAATGGTTTAAATGCCTTGATGCAATTTACAATCATATTCCAACTTATTTTACTGCATATATATTAAAGGAGAAAATGCTAAAAATACATTAGATTAATATTATTATAACATCTTCTCACATTAATGATAAATAATTCCATAAATAACTTTTGTAAGCAATGGAAGAATTTTGCCTTAGAGAATCCATTATCATAAGACACCTAAAGTTGTTTCATATTTTTCATATTAACTTGCTTGAAAAATTAACTCACAGTACTTTCCCTATGAGAATCGCCAGCAAGACTGACAATATTCTGAAAGACAGTAAACAAAGAATCATGAAACGTAGCAGACAGGTTGACGGGAGCTGATACAAAGATCAATCTTAACATTCCTGTATTAATGATCTGGAGTGATGAAAGCGGAACTTAATCAAATCTTCAGCTAATAAGTGATTTATTTAATAGTATAAAAAGCAGGGAAAAACATAAATCTTTGAGGAGTAAAAAAAGGAGAAGGAAAGAAAGAAAAGAAAGACGAATTATATAAGAATGGAATATCAGTTGTTATTCATACTGAGAAGATTGAAATACACTTCTACAATGTTTAAAATAAAACATAGGTAAGCAGTGGTATAAAGTAAGGAGAGATGGAGCTAAAGCACAGATGAGATGTGTCATATTCCGTTTGGTACCACAGGTTGACTATTATCTAACTACTGGGTATATAGTCAAATAATACTTCCCAGAGTGATGTGTAGGAAGTAATATTATCTCTAGAAAGACAATTCCTTCTTAGTAATGTGGTATTCTTTTTAAACACTAAGAAACGCTGTTCAAAATAGAGAGTAATTATCAAATAAGGAAATATTGATATGAAATTCAACTATATTCTATTTTATTAAAAAATTATGTCAGATACATACTAAAAATGTGGAAATAAGCAGCTCTAGTATTTCCTTCTATGATGATCACTTTTCAAATTTGATATCTGGGTTAATGAGAAATTAGATAATTTTTTTTCAGCAGAAGAAAACATGGATTTTATGAGAAATACCACACAAGGAAACAAGCCTGTCACTTCTATGTAATTATTGGATAATTTACATTTTTAATAAGTATTAAGCTTTACCTGTTTATTGTGAGAATATAGCATAAGTGTTACTATGCAACATTTAAAATAAAATGTTTGTTTTACTATCTACCTATTCATATTGATGGAAAAGTTTAATCATACAATGTAGTCATTAAACAGGTCAAACATAAGAATGAATTGACCGTTATAATATGTAAATTATTGTCCAGTAATTTCTAAATCTATTTTGCCCTGACATACATATCTTTGGAAGTTTTCAGGGCAACACACAGCCATAGGAATGCTCGGCGATAAGGGAAACTTTAGTATGCTGCTTCCTGACCAACAGCTCAGCTCTCATCTAGAATGCATATCACACTAAAATGGGTAAAACTTACCTTATGACATAGATTGTTTTGATTAAGGTGTCATCTCAAATCACTGTGAAAATATAAACAATTTAATGAATGATATTTTGGCAATTGACTTTCATATATATATATATATATATATATATATATATACACAAAGTTACATTTTTATTTACACCATGGAAATAAATAGATTTCAAATTAAGAGAAACTTAAAAAATAGAGAGCCTTGAAAACATTTAGGCTATATTGTGGGAGAAAATTTTTATGAATTTCGGCTGAAAATCGATAGGAAAAAAAGTGCACTAGAAACATGGTCAAAGGACTTTGTCTCTCTCCCTCTTCTCTCTCTCTCTGTTGCCCCGATTCAGCCTCATCTCAGCTTTCTTTCTGAAGGCCGTCTCTCTTTGCTTCTCTTGTGGGGAACATGGCTACTATATATCCCAAGACACAGCACTTAAAATTTAGACTTCATTAACTAGGTCTCAAGCTCAAAAGTCCCAGGAAAGATTTCTGATTCATCAGCTAGAGGCTGGCAAGTCCCTCAAATACTTTTTATTGCTTCTCTCCTTAAAAGGCCCCAGTGTGTAGACATTGACTTCAGCAGAGATATCCTAAGAGAACAGCTCTCTGGGATAAAGTGTATTAAAAGAAATACATGGGCACTGCATTGCTGTCCCAAAGACCCCCTGTGTGCATTAGCCTAGTCTTCTCAGCTGGAAAACAAGGCCTGATTCAGGCCTCCCCAGCACGAGTCTGAAGTGAGGTTTGGAGAGAGAGTACAGTCCAATGGTTAAAGAATAGACTGTTAGCTGTACTGTTTTGGGTGTCATTCCTGATTTCAGCACTTATTTGTTGGCAAACCCGACAAAACTATTTACTTTGTTTTCTACATCTGTAAAATGTGCATTATAAAAATAATACTTACTTTCGAGTATTGCTAAGGGTTTCTTTTCATTGAACAAATATGATTGGGTGCCAAAATGTCCTTGGCTCTATTTTCACGACGTGGAGACACAAGTTGTGATAAGATACATATCGAATACCTGCCTACATGGAACTTAGGTTTAATTTGGGAAAAACAAAAAAGAACAAAACAAGTCAAATACATAGATACTCAGATGGTGATAAGTGCTGTGGTATAAATAGGACAGAGAGGAAAGATATGGAGTGCTGGGTGTGGCTGCTGTTAAAAATGATGTGGTCAGGAGGCCTGACCTATAGGAAGATACTCAAGACTAGATCTGAAGGAGACGAAGCAGGTGAAGCAGGCAGCTCCGTGTAGGTCTGAGGGAAGAGCGTTCTAGGCAGAGGGAAGAGCAGTTGCTAAGGCTTTGAGTCAGGCACAGTCTTGGATTTTTGAGGAAAAGGCAGAGAGACCACTGTGGCTGGAGAACACTGTGCCTGGAGCAGAATTAGCACAAGAGAGCTACTCGTAAGAGAGGGCCAGATAGGTCACGGAATAGTAAGCGTTTCATGAGAACCTTGTATACCATTAAAAGAATTTTACTTCTGCTCTGAATGCAATGGAAACTTACTGGAGGGTTTTAAGTAGTGACAAGATCTGATTTAGGTTTGGAAAAGCATGTCGCTAGCTATTGTTTTGAGAATAGACTGTGTGTAGAAAGAAGGGATACCTCTTAGGGTGCTATTGTAAAAGAAGGACCAGAATGGGAGCAATGGAGGTGGGGTCATCTGATTCTGGCAATAGTGTGAAGATAGAATTTATTGGAAGTTTGGATATACATGTGTAAGAAAAATTACGGGAGTAAAAGTTGACTCCAAAATATTTTACCTGATTAATTGGAAAGATGGAGTTGCCATTTACCAAGATTGACGACTATGGGAGAAGCAAAAGTTTTGGATGGAAAACCATGATTTCAATTGCGTACATAGTAAGTTTGAGATGTATATTCGATTTAAAATGGGAGATGTTGACAAAAAAGTCTGATATATGGGTGCTCATTTTGGAGGAGAGGGTCTATGTATAAACAAATATGACCAATACCTGCCCATGGACATTTCTCTATATTTAGTCACTTATCATTACTTATGCTCTTCTTTCCTTCATCATTCCCTTGTTTTGTTCTGGACCATTTTCTTTCTTTCCGCAGAATTCACTATGGTGGGTTTCTGTTTGTTTTGCTTTAAAGTGCAAGTATTCTGTCAAAAAATTCTTTCACCATTTGTCTGAAAATGTATTTTTTTTTCACCTGCAGATTTGAAGATTACTTTATTGATCATGGACTTTTTATATTGGTGATTATTTTCTTTCTGCATTATAAAGTGACATTCCATTATCTTTGGCTGTCATGATTTCTATAATTAAGGTTGCTGTATTATTCTTGCTCCTTTGAAGATAATATATCCATTTTTCTTGGTGCTTTAATGCTTTCTTTTTGTCCTTGCTTTCCAGCAGTTTTACTATGGTGCATCTTAGAGTGGTTTTCTTTGTATTTATCCTCCTCAGGACTTTTAGACCTTCTTGAATCTGTGGCTTGGTGTCTTTCATGATTTTTGGAACATTTTCAGACATTTTCTCTTCATATATTTCTTCTGATCCACTCTCACTCTCTTTCTGTGTACATATAGAGAACTTTTACTGTGTCCTACAAGTCTCTTATGACTTTTTCTATATTTTTCGTTCCTTTTTCTCTTTACTGATATTTCAATATTTTCTGTTGATCTGACTTCTAGTTTACTAACACTCTCCTTTACTGTAATCAATTTGTTGTTGTTCTGTCTGCTGAGTTCCTAATTCTAAATATATTGTTTTTGGTTCTAACATATTCACTTGACTCTTCTTTTAATAAATTGCAATTCTTTGGTGAAATTGGATGCCTAATGAGACTAGTCTGTATGTCTCCAGGTGGAATTTTGTTGTTAAGAATGAGAGATAAGAACAAACATAAGGATCTTGTCAGGTTACTGGGGCACAGAAAACTCCCAAGACTCCTCCTCACCACTGCCTTTGGTGGGCAGAGGTGTAAGGAGAATTGCTGTTATTCTGAGTAGAAGAAGTTCTGGATTTCTCTATAGATTTTTGAAGAGAAACAAATGGCATAATGAAAGGAAAGCACTAAGCACGTGATTAAACACTTGATGAATGTTCTTGTGTTACTGTTACTGGATCATGCTGATACAAGCTCCATGCTCTCACTTCTATGCTCTCTACATCACTAAAGCCTCTGAAGTTTGTACCCTAGGTACATGATTAGAATTATTTAACCATGACTTCTGCTTTCAGCCAAGATAGAGTAACAGAGACAGGATTTATCTACCTGCCTGTGTTAGTCTGCTTGTGCTGCTGTAACAAAATACCACAAACTGAGTGGTTTAAACAACAGAAATTTATTTTCTCACTTGAAAAGAGAAGTCCAAGATCGAGGTGCCAGCAAATTTCGTTTCTGGTGAGGTCTCTCTTTCTGGCTTGCATAGGGCTCCCTTTTCACTGTGTCCTCTTATGGCCTCTCCTCTGTGCACCTGTGAAGAGAGAGGAGAGAGAAAGAGAGAGAGAGAGGGAGAGAGAAAGAGAGGAAGAAAGAGAGAGCATTCTGGTGTTTCTTCTTATAAGAACACTAATCCTATTGGATCAGAGCCCCATCCTTAGGACCTCATCTAACCTTAAATATTTCCTTAGAGGTCTTATGTCTAAATACAGCCATGTTAAGTATTAGGACTTCACCATATGAATTTGGGGGGCAGGCACTCAGTCTACAACACTGCCTAAAACAGTTGAAAAAAACAATAAAAATATGTGAAACAATGGTTCTCAAGACATTGAAAATGGGCAACGAAGAACCGCGATCTCTCAGAGATGGAAAACAAATGAGATGAGCCCTACAATTGTAAAAACAAATTGCACAAAGTAAGCAAGATGGGGCTGCTAGTCTCCTTGAGGATAAGAGATAGCCCTGGGGGTCTGGGAAGGCCAAGATGGCCAGAGTTTGCAGGGTAGAGTGCCAGAAAGGAGAGAGTCCCTCAGAGAGAGAACTCCAGAGATGCCAACACCCCATGAGTTTTCAGTTTAGCACTGATGAGGACTCATATGTGGGGAAACTACCCAAAGCTGTGAAAGAATTGCCAGAAAGAATTAGAGGGAATAATCCCCAGAGCTCACACATGCCCAGAAATAGGATGTACTGTGAAATATCCAGTAGTGGGGAAAAATGAAATCACAAATAAATGCTGCTATGGTCCTATTCAAAAATGTTTAAAAATAAGGCCCCAAAAGATTGTACTGTTTCCAAGTAACTTGTTTCCCAGAATAAAGCTCAAAAATATTTATAGGAATGCAAAAATCTCCAGCACCTTAACAAAGCAAAATTTACAATGTCTGGCATCCAATGAAGTTACAGGCATTAAAAAACTAAGCAAAAAAATCATAACTCTCACATGGAGAGAACTCCACCCAAACTGATAACAATGATAGCATTAGTAGAAAAGGTCTTTAAAACAGCATTCCTGTATTTTATATGTTCAAGAAGGTTCAGGAATGATTGAATGTGTTAAGTAGAGAAATGCAAGATTTAAATGTGGTTCAAATTGAACTTTTAATGAGGAAAACTTCAGTGGGTGAGATAAAACATACACTGGATGCAATTAGAGGCAAATTAGACATTGTAGAAGAAAGGGCTGGTGAAATTGAAAACAGCAATAGAAACTATCTAAAATGAAACAGAGAAACAGGACTTAAAAAAAGAACAGTGTGTCAGTGAGCTGTGGGACGAATTGAAACCAGTATTTTAAGGTTAGGCTGTGTGAGATGGTGCTTCAAGGAAGGGAACTGGTTTGGAATTTATTTAGTAAAAAATAATCATGAAAAGTCCGTAGCCTATATCAGGCTTGGTACATTTGCTGATGGTGCAGTTGAGGCAGAGGCAAGAATCACACGTTGACATTCATGCTGTTTTCCCGTTGGTTTCTGTGGCCACCCTATGTGTGTTTTTCCTGCTTCTCGAATGCTGTCAACTTCCAATTTCTCATACCCTCTGAATTTCAGGGCCTGCAAATCCTCATTTCCATTCGGCTCAGAATTTTCATATATTTTTCATAATATTGCGAAGCCACTAGCACAGGATTTGACACGTGCTTAAATATTTGATGAATGCCATTTTCCTTCTTTAGTATAGTTCTCCTGAAAATATCAAATTTTTAGATATATTGTATTCCAATGCAACAATTTATAATAAACTATTTGAGCCGGTGTTTTATTAGTTGAAGGGTAAACACACGTTTGGCAGGCTTCTCCTTGAGTTAAACCAAGTGTGGTCACAGCCAATGAAACTGTTTGAAACTCCACAAGGGCGTCTGAATCCCACACGCAGTGGGACACTCTGAATCGGACTGTAGCCTATTATTTTCAATACACAGTGTAGGTAAAATAAGCACTTAAAAGAAAAGTATTTCTTTTTGTTTCTAGAGGAAGATACCTCAATTTGTATTTGGGGCAGGTGCTTCCTCATTTTAGGCAAATCACCCTGATGGGTTTTGGATTTAAACAGGGGTTAGGGAAAGAGTTAACCAGAAGTTACTTTGTATACCAAGTGTAATACAGGTTGGTAGGTGTAGATATGCTGGAGTTACGTGTCTGAGGAAGTTTGCCTTATTTGTATATGAGGTGGAGTGACAACGTGGGAGAAATACGTTTTCGTTTGCGCTTGAATGGAGAGCGTTTATTTCCATAGTGAGGTCATGAGTGGTTTTTTGCTCTTGATTTTTATTCATGGGTGATTTTTGTTGTTGTGATTTTTACTTTTGGGAGTTACTTGCAGGAGATGAGCAGCTGAGAGAAGAATCAGGAAAACTTTTATGAGAAATTTCTTGAACTTTTGGCCCAAATATTGTGGGTTGAGGCAC
This sequence comes from Equus quagga, assembly GCF_021613505.1. Classification (NCBI taxonomy): domain Eukaryota; kingdom Metazoa; phylum Chordata; class Mammalia; order Perissodactyla; family Equidae; genus Equus; species Equus quagga. The sequence goes on along the minus strand of NC_060268.1, from coordinate 3,565,885 downwards.
ATATAAACAATTTTAGCTGGGAGTTGAGAAGACAGTCATTTTCTCTGGCTCCACTCAGACCCGGAAATATTCTCTTATTACAGAGAGTGGGGCATTTTGGGGTACCCGAAAAACATCCTTGGCAAGGAAATTACTTACCTCTTAAGAAATTACATTGGCAAGTGGAAATAGGCCATCCCCTTCAGATGGCTGAAGGGGCAGTGTGCAATGGGCAGCGGGAACTCGGGCAGCGGGAGCTCGGGCAGCAGCAAAGGAAAGAGCCTGAGTGGCAGCCAGACGGGAAACACAACGCGGTGAGAAGAGCCTCTCTTTTGCAGAGGCCCAGGAATAGCAAGAGGGCCTTCTCTTGTGCTGGGAAGGGAGAGAAGCTGCACTAATGAGGGGGAAACACAAGCTTTTATAACATGGGAAACCTGACTTTATATTTCTTCACAGTTTGGCGAGGCTTGAACATTTGGGCTACACGTGATTTGCATCCCACAGTAGGAAAGGAACTAGGATCAACCAGCCATTCACGATCTTGATGTGTGTGTTCAATAGATAACCTCTATTAAATAAGGGGTTATCCTTGAGACTGCAAACACAAATGATTACGGCTCAGTTATTTCCCAATTGCCGTTTGCTAAGGGCGTTAATATTTGGATGAGAACTTGGTTAATATCAGTATCAGCAAAACAATTGGCTAAAGAGCAAAATAATATGGAAAATCTATCTGATAGCGAAGGTGATCCGAGATATAGCCCACTGACGTGTTGCATATGTGAATGTCCAAAAAGAGGAGAAAATGCCAGAACCGGCAGCTGTTTGGATGCAGGCCCTCAAATTCTATCACTGTCACATACACAAATGCAAAGCCCTTTTTGAAACATTGTAGCATCTAAATCTTTAGGAAAGCAAAATGCACGGAAACAAACAAACTATGACTTTGAAAAATGAGAAATGCTATCCTAAATGTAGATTAATTAACCAGGTAATATGAATGGACATGACGTTTAAGTCTGAGGGTTTTTTTTTTTAACTCAGAAATAATCTGATAAACAAAATCTTGAGAATTATTGGGCGTTAAACTAAATTCCCAGTAATAAGAATACAGAGTTTTCCAACGATTCGCTGTTTCTCACTGATGTAAACCTTACCCTGGGCATTTCCAGCATTTTCACAATGTAGCATCCTGTCAGGGCGACGATGCAGGTTGCAATGTCGGCTCCCTTCCCTGAGTGGATTTCGTGGAAGTCACGGTTCTTAGCTGTGCCTCCAGCAGAAGCTCTCACATTTTGCACTTGACGTGTCACTTAACTTGCTCCCCAATCTAACAGGCTTTTCTAAAAGGGGAGTTTTAAGAATATAGAATAGCAAACACATTTCCTTGAGAGAACTTGACCTCTTATTATTGGAAGTTAGTCCCTGTTTCTTTCCCAAGTGGTTCATTTAAGAGTTAATTTGTACTTGGCTCTGCCTTTCAGATAAATATACAAGGGCTACGCACACATTTAAGAATCTGTATTTTTTCATGATGCTTTTTATATTCCGTAAGATGAAATACGGAAGTAAGAGAGAGCTGTGATGCGCCCTGGTAATCTAAAACTGTATAAACTTTAAAATGGCTTGTTTCAGCCAGAATTTCCTGAAGAGAGAGAGCGTACAAAATTAATTGGTATAGTTCTATTTAAACTGAGAAAATATAACAGTAGTAATTGTGGCCCAAAGTATTTATTAGGCATAGATAAAAAAGTAGTGTAGAGTTATTTTTAGTAAAAATTAGTAATAATTGATAAAAATATGTCTTAAGTATTGAACGTGTATGTCTTATCCTGGAAACAAATGTGTCACCCGAGTATATTCAAAACATAAACTAAAATAGTTCGAAGGCAATACTGCTAAATGTGGACATCCAGTGCATCAACATTATCTATAAATCTATAAAGAACTAATTTTATGACTAAACTGAATAAACTTTCATTTCTTCTGATAGAAATGATCTTAAAATGAAATCATTAAAATATATCCAATTTCTAAACTATTCTTTCCTTAAAATGCTAAGTTCATATGTCCATGTTAGGGATCCATTTAAACTGTGAGCAACGAATTTTCAGAATTTTAAAGTAAATGAAGATAGTAATTATTAAAAAAAAAAAATTGATGAAGAAGGAATCTGAAATTTTAGACTGTCTTCACTTTGAGCGATTTTTCAGCTGTTCAAATAGTGATTCATAAGAATGCTAGATAATTGGAGTATATTTTACCTGTTTGTATATAAATATATTCTCAATACCTTTTTTTTCAAAATGATATTTATCTTTTTCTATTTCCATTCAAGAGTGTTTTCTGAGATCCTCAGAGCACTTTTTCAGTATATCACTCTCTCAGTGGGTCTGCAGAATCCCCAGGATGCCATTCCCAGGTGGCAAACAGACATTCTAAAAACCTGAGCTGAATTTAAATCTGATCTACTAGGCTAAAAGAGCTTTGACAGAAGTGCAAAAATATATTATTCTTGTTACATATCTTTTTGTTCAAAGAAATTAACATGTACAAAAATATTATCACCTAAAAGGAAAATAATAATGACATTTCCTATAACATATTTTTTAAGGTATTTGGTGCAGCCTTTGAATAATTAACAAAAATGAGTTAGGTGCAGATTACAAGAGAAATTAAAAAAATTATTTTGTGCTATGTACTGAAGAATAAGAATCAATGTGATTCACCTATATGTGATATTGTCACTTCTGATATTTTTTCCCAGTAGTAGTGCATGGGTGTTATAGTTTTAAAAACAGAAAATAACATGTGTGCATTATTTTCAAATGTATACAAATGGTCATGAACTACTGATTTGAACATTAAGGAATGATACAGAAAATATACCCTGTAGCAGTTCTGTAAAAGGCATCTATAAACACTTCTACAGCAATAAACACTAGACAGAAATCACATATATAATCAACTTTCCTAAATATTGTAGTCTATTTTTTATTTATATAGCACAGAGAACCTACTGCTTTGGGCAAACATAAAAGTGACAAATTACTGAAAAGATTTAAAAAATAATTTAGCTCTAAACACATTATTTCATATTATGGAAAAAATAAGTCTGTAGGTGCAAGGAATGCTATATGATTATGATAATGTCTATGTAAGAAATTTAGAACATTAGGCTACCAGGACTAATCTTGCAAAAATTAAACATATCATTGGATATTAAATTTCAAGAAAGGTGTCAGGCCACCTGATAAAGCTTTGCAGACATGCAAAATATCCATAAACTTCTCACATCTGGTATTGGAACCAAAGCATGAGTACATTAAAGCACCAGTGTGTAAGTACTGCTTTATTTGTTTGCTTTATATCTATCATCTCAGTGTCTAATAGAAGTCTGCACCATAGTTACAGCTGCAATATTTATTTGTTTAACGAAAACAAAACAAGTAGAAACCATCATGACATAGTGTATGGACACATCACTTGCCTTTGTGAAGATTACAGTCAGAGAGACAGAAAGACGTAGAATAAATAGGACAGCTTACTAAGTGCTGAAATAGGGGTTTTAGAGAGGGGTATGAGAGAGCCAGGAGGAAGCCTACCCAGAAGCAGGGAAGTAGGAAGGTACCAGTGAGTTTCAAGAGAGAAGCAGCATCAAAATGGAGACCTGAGCTAGATCAGAGTTACATTGCCAGGCATGGCAGAGGCTGTGGGAGAAGATGCACAGCAGAAAGCCTGGAGAGCTTCACCAACTAAAAAACTAAACAAGCCAACAAAGAGGTTGGATCATAGGACTGTGTGTGGGAGGGGAGGCTGTGGGGAGACGGGTCCGAAAAGGAAAACTGTTCATCTGTGATATCTTCAACTTCTCTTTCACCTACCTCTTATCTATTTTATGTTTCTTCTGGAATTTATATGATGAACTTCCGGAAATAATCATATATGTTTCTTATTATTTATCTTAAAGTCTTCAAATATCTATTCTATCTTTTGGGAGATTTTCAAAGTTTTTTCTCTTATCTTCTATCCTGTTACAGATGTTATCATATTTTTAATTTCCAAGAGTTCTTTTTTATTCTCTATAGGTTTGTTTTTCATTAAATATGCTGCAAATTTTTATATCTTTGTTTTACTTTTATCAATCAAAGTCACATACGAAGGTAGGTTTTTAAATCAATAGAAACAAAAGACACAAAACAGCTATCCCAGGTGGTTCCCTGTCCCCGCCTCATCGGGAGCATGGACTCGCTCAGTGTTTGCTATTTTCCTATTTCCATATGTGAATAATATGCATACACTGTTATCTTTTGATTCACCCATTTAGGAGAAAATGTTGGTTTCCTGTTATAGTAGATGAGGATTCAGATCTTCCTCAGTGCTGTTCTTTTTTTTCAGAGATTGGCATCTGAGCTAACATCTGTTGTCAATTTTTTTTTCTTTTCTTTTCTTCTTCTCCCAAAGCCCCCCGTTACATAGCTGTATATTCTACTTGTGAGTGCTCTGGTTGTGCTATGTGGGACGCTACCTCAGCATGGCCTGATGAGCTGTGACATGTCCACTCCCAGGATCCCAACCGGAGAAACCCTGGGCAACAGAAGCGGAGTGCCTGAACTTAACAACTCAGCCAGGGGGCCGGCCCCAGCGCTGTTCTCTTGCTTTTATTTTCCCATCACCCCACTGTGATTTTATAAAGTTTTTGTTAAATCAATATTGAAGGCTTATCTTATTATGCTTATTCAAATATTATACACAGCTAAACATTTTAGTGTGCTATGATTATGATTCTTTATTACTTTCTTTTTGATTTAGCTAATAATTGCCTTATTTTATGATTTATTCAATTTTCTTTGTACCCACTGTTAACTTTTGACACAACTTCCAATAGCTTCTTAGTATAATTTTTCTATCTGATCTATTCTAGTTATGGAATTGATGGATGTATTGGTTTCCTGGGGCCACCATAACAAATTATCAGAAATGGAGTGGCTTAAAATAACAGAAACTTATTGTCTCACAGCCTGGAGGCTAGAAGTCCAAAGTCGAGGAGTCCACAGGGCCAAGTTCCCTCTGAAACTTGTGGGGGAGAATCTTCTTCCTTGCCTCTTCCCAGCTCCCAGCCCCCTGTCATTTGTCCCTGTGTCTCTACTCTTTTTTTTTTGTTGAGGAAGCTCTGCCCTGAGTTAACATCTATGCCAGTCTTCCTCTATTTTGTACGTGGGTTGCTGCCTCAGCATGGCTGACAAGGAGTGGTGTAGGTCTGTGCCCAGGAGCCAAACTTGGGCCGCCAAAGCAGAATGCAGCGAACTTAACTCCTAGACCATGGGGCCAGCCCCAGTTACTCTTCTTCTTCTAACGGCACCCATCATATTGGATTAAGAGCTCATCCTACCTCAGTATGACCTCACTTTCACTAATTACGTCTGCAACAACTCTCTTTCCAAATAAGGTCACATTCTGAGGGACTGGAGGTTAAGACTTTTACATAATTTTTTGGAGAAAGAGGTGTCCCGATTCAACCATGGAAGATGGGTCCAGAAATGACACCTAGTAAAAAGAATTTTCAGAAAGACAGAAAAGGAAATAAAGATGAGGTTAAAACTCAAGGAAGCAATAGAAGGAAAGTGCCTAAAACTGAGTAAGACACATCCTCGAATTAAAAGGAGCCTCCTAAGTTATAAGCATGTTAAAAAACTAACACATTCTCTGTTGAAATATCAGAACACCAAGGAGTAATGAGAACATCTAAAATGCTTCCAAATAGGAATACATTGTTTTATATATATGTCATATGAAATATAGATTTCCCATTGAGAAAATAAGAATTCTGCAAAGAATAAGAAAGAAATAGAAAAAGAATTCTCCTATAAGATGAATTTTCTCAAATAAACATCATAGTAGAAGATTTTAATCTATCTCCCTCAGAAATTGAGAGCTCAAAATGACAAAAAGCTAATATATGGAGGAAATGAGTAACACATTATTAAAATCTATCTGACAACAGATATGGAATTCTGTTCCCCAAAGTAGACAATGCACGTCCTTCTCAAAGGAACATGAAATATTTATAAAAAGTGGCCATGTATTAGATCACAAAGTTAACATCAATATATACTAAACAAGTTTGAGTAACATATGACATATAATTTTAGAATTCAAGTTTTAATATTTTAGATCTATTATTCTATTGGAGTAAGAAAAATTAAATTGCTGGATTAAATTTTATGAACATTTTAGTTATCTTTAAATGTTATATTTTTTGTTTACAAAAGAATATTTTGATCATATTTCTCTAAGTACCAATTAATGTAACTATTGTAACTTTTGAAAAATTTGGGTCTATCATTTTTGTGTGTGTTATACCATACTCAGTATCATTCCATTGACATTTTAATTTGCATTTTACATCGATAGTTAAATTTACCATTTTCTAAGTTTGTTTATTACTTGTTTTGTGGATTGTTTGTCTTTCTTAAAATGGTTTTATATTATTTGCATAGATATTTAATATTACTATCACATTTACTTGTTATAAAATATTTAATATATCTTTATTTTCCTATATATTATTTTCTGCTGCCAAATTTGTCATTTTTGTTTGTTTGTTTTGTTGTGCTTTGTTTTGTTTTTTGAGGAAGATTAGCCCTGAGCTAACATCTGCCGCCAATCCTCCTCTTTTTGCTGAGGGAGACTGGCCCTGAGCTAACATCGGTGCACATCTTCCTCTACTTTATACGTGGGATGCCTACCACAGCATGGCGTGCCAAGCAGTGTCATGTCCGCACCCGGGATCCAAACCGGTGAACCCCAGGCCGCTGAAGCAGAATGTGTTCGCTTGACGGCTGTGCCACCTGGCTGGCCCCCAAATTTACCATTTTTTATCTTTACAATTTATTTTATCACTCCTAAACTTAAAACATATTCCTTCTTATTTAATTCGTATTCAACCCAGTTGCCCTCAATTTTTTTCTGTGGCTTAATTCATAAAAAATATTATAAAATAATCTAAAATATGAAGTGAGTGTAGAACTGATATTTTCAAACATGTTAAACAGTTAATGCAAAGATATTAATGAAAAAATAGCCAATTTAAAATAGATCATTCATTTAAAAACTCTCTTATCCTGATGTCTATTTTTTGTTCATGTGTTTTAATTAATCTCTCTCACTTTCTGTTAAATTACCACACTAATTCTATGTTGCAGCTTTACGACATTTTCAGAGTTTTGTAAGAGAATGTCGTTTGAAAAATTCTAGAATTGCACTGCTTGCATTTGTTGAGCTTTTAATATTGATCTTTGTTAATTTTATCCTGATTGTGCACATGAAGTGTTCTGGGTAAGAGACTTATTAGTTGTTATAATTATGTAAATAACAGTAACTGTGCTCGTCCCCTGCTCCAGTCCTTACGTCTCCGGTGACATGACGACACATGGAACAATTCCCTACTTGAGTGGAAGTCACTCCACAGGCAAAGGGTGAAGAACAGTGGATTTCCTCCACTTATAAATATGGGAGAGAGGTAGCTGCCTCGTCCTCCCCTTTCCTCCCTGGAGAGAGGATGGAAAGGGTCCTGGGTTTTCACTGCCCTTCTGGAAAGTAAATACATCCTTCCAAAGTCCAGGTAAGTTCTCGCATCTCTGTCTCTGGGTTTTATGACCTGGAGATGTCTGCAAGGTCCTGGGCCCCATTCCTCCCTGAAATGCAAATACCTAAGGAGATGGTGCTCCCGTGTTCCTGGTGCCTTGAGAGCTTCATTTAAGGGGCCGTTCTAGGCTGTTTCCATCTGGCCTTCTTGGGGAGATAAAAGAAATTTTACTATCCTTTTGGTTCAACATAATTAACTAAACAAATGGCTACAGATCTAATCCTCTTAGTAGGTAAAAAATAAAATCTTTCTGGGTGAAGCGGGGACAAACATTCTCTGTCTTTATGTCACAGATGGTCCAGTGTCTCTGGGCTCAGGCTTTCACAGGAGCACTGGGAAACCCAGGGCAGGCTTATTTCTTCACAACTCTACCAGTTGTGTGGACGCTGGATCGGTTCTCTCTACGCCTCAATTATTTCTCATGAATAAAAGACAATGATTATAACAGTATCTATCTAATAAGGATTAAATGTAGATTGCTAAGAGTTTGTCATCTAAGCTATGACAAATTCGGCAGTGTATGGAGTACTATTTTCTTATGCTGGAGCCACACACAAAAGCCAAGAGTGGCACACCAAACGTATGGCTGTACTAGTTTAAGTAAGATCTCTCATCACAGTGTCTCATATATAGTAGTCACTCAAGGATTTTTAATTTTTATGGCTTTCTTGCTTGCTTTCATTTTTTAAGCTATTATTAGTATTTTGTTACATTGGTTGCTTACTTTAGGTCATTTTATCTTGTCCATGTAAAATATTTTTAAGCTTTTTATTAGAATGTAATACCTATTTTAATTCCTGATCCAAAAATGTCTATGATACACTGTAGAAAATTAAACCCCGTGTGTATACAGCAACATATCCTGTGATTATATCAATTCAGGGATGTTTATATTCATTGAGTAATGGAAAGGATTATTACAGAAACCATGCCCAGATCTTTCAAATATAATTTTTGAAAACTTGTTTCCAAATTTGAGTTCTGAGTTGCAAAATTGCCACCAACCTATCTATGGCACTCCCGTCTACTCAGTAAACACTCATCAGAACATCTTCTGTTACATTTGATCAGTGGGGTCACCATGGCTCAATGCTGATACACAGTGAATTGGGCTTAACTTCTGCCTCATTCTTTTCACACACATGGCTGAGGAGTGATGGATGTTTCCCATTGCCATTGAATATATAGCAAATGCTCTCTTTCAACTACTTGTGAAGTTCCAGTTTGATCAATAGGAAATAAAATTATAATATCCTAATTAGGTAAATAAAAATAACATTTTAAAAATAGACTTTTAGGAGCTGGCCGGGTGGCGTAGTGGTTAAGTTTGTGTGTTCCACTTTGGTGGCCCAGGGCTCACAAGTTTGGATCCTGCATGTGGACCTACCCTCTACTCGTCAAGCCATGCTGTGGTGGTGTCCCACATACAAAATGGAAGAATATGGGCACGGATGTTACCCCAGGGCCAATCTTCCTCATCAAAAAAAAAAAAAAAGTAAAAGAGAGAGATTTTTAAACACATACTTAAATAGCTTCCTTCATGATAATACTCATCCATACGTTATTCCCTCTCTTCATTTTTCATGTTCTTTATTTGCTTCTTAACATTTGCCATATTTTTATATATTTTATTTGCTTACTATATGTTGCCTTCATATACTATTCCACTGGTCATTTTTTATTGTTTATTGCCTAAATATTCTGTTCCATTGATCTATCCGTTATTGCACAACAATCATAGCCTCTTTGTTATTGCAGATTTATGACATTTTTATACTAATGAAGGATTTATGAGTATCAGTGATCTAGGAAACTGTACTGATCGAGGATAAGCACATAACACACATTTTAATGTGTGTTCAGGCTGATAAACACATTAAAATGTATAACTTTTTGAGGGTGATAAGCATATCTATCTTACTTATTTGGTTATTTGATGGTATATTTTCCTATATCCAGAACAGTGCCCACAGTAGATGCTCAATAAATATTTGTTGAGTGAATGAATTAATCTCCTTATAAACAGAAGTGATAGATGCTCTTGAAGCCTCATTTTACAATAGTTTTAGTCAATTTCTAGGAATGGAAATACTTCACTTTCAGATACTGCAGCTTAACATTTCACAAATTTTATCATATAAGAACTTCAATTACAATCTCTGTTTACTCAATCTATCCCTAAAAATAATATTGAAGATGACATTTGTATGTAGCTACATAGAACCCTTATTGCAAGAAGTAGAAATGTCTTTTTTTTTTAATCCTTAAAACAAAAACTTTCTGGATCCTTTATCCTCATCCATCTAATGTCACCTCCCCTTCCCTTTAGAGAAAAAGACGTTTTAGAGAGTTATGCACAAATGCCTTCTTCAGAACCGCTATCTCCATGACCACTTCCACTCATTCCATTCTCTCTCAAAGCTTTTTTCCTCTTTCACTGACGAATGCAAAGTGGAAAAACTCCTCACGTTACTAAAGCCAGTGGCTGCTTTTGGTCCTGTCCTACTCAATGACTAAGGAACATTTGACCTATTCATTCACTCCTTTGTTCGTGAAATACTTTCCTTTCTGCGTTTCTGGAACACCCTTCCCTCTAGTTTTCTTCTAGCTCACCAGCTGCTGCTTCTCAATCTCTTCTTTTTCCAAGCCCTTGTGGCCTCTGATTGGAGTTTGTCAAGTCTTCTTTGCGAGCCCTCTTCTCTACTTTAACTCTCTTTCTCTGGATGGAATCATCCATTCCCATGTCTTTAAGTGGTAATTATATGCTAATTAGTTCACCTTACTGTCTTCAGCCTTGATGTCTCCCTTGAACTGCAGACTTTATGTACATTCGCCTGCTTGAACTATCAAATCTCTCATAAGCATTTTAAACTTATACCCAGAGAGAAGCTCTTGAGGCTCCTTTCCCTCACCTCCAATCCTAGAATTTCCTCAAGAGTCCACAGCTCAATTAATGGAACCATCTCCTATCCAGTTATTAAAGTCAGAAATAATGGAGTTTCCTCACATACATTTAAAAATCCTTACAAGTTTTGCAGTCCCCATTGACACCACTCAACTTCAAGCAACCACCATCTTTCACCATCCATTCTTCTCCTCCCCACATCCCCACGACCATTATTTTCTATTCATTTGTCACAGTATGTGGATAAGATTATGTCATACTTGTGCTTAAACTCATTCACTTCTGTATTACTCACAGTAGATTCTAAACTCCTTGCCTACGCAGCCTTGCATAATCGAAAGTTCCTCTACTTCTCTGACCGCATCTCCTACACTCTCCCACGTGCTTGAGTTTTTTTAGTTCCCAGAAGTCTATTAAACTCTTTAGTACATTACACCATTTGTCTCAAAGACAGGTTTCTTCTCATTCTTCAAATTCTGTTTAAAATTCACTTTCGTGGAGAAGCCTCAAACAAGCACATATTCCTATATTCTCAGTTATAGCCCGATATTTACTTCTTTCCATCAGCTCATCACAATCTGTATCATTATATTACATTGTATATATCTGTTATATGTATTTTTTAATATCTATGACACACAAAATATCTCAAATATTTTTCTCTATTTTTTTTAAGAATATTGGCCCTGAGCTAACAGATCTTCCTATTTTTTCTTTTTTCTTGCCCTGTTGCAGATCTTCCTATTTTTTCTTTTTTCTCCCCAAAGCCCCAGCACATAGTTGTATATCCTAGTTGTAGGTCATTCTAGTTACTCTATGTGGGATGCAACCACAGCATGGTTTGATGAGTGGTGTGTCGGTCGTCGGTCTGCACACGGGATCTGAACCTACAAACCCCAAGCCACCGAAGTGGGACCTGCAAACTTCACCACTTGGCCACAGGGCTGGCCCCATATTTTTCTATTTTTAAAGGTTATTCTCACTTTTACCAATGTGCGTTAAATATAATTCAAACATTAAACATAAAATTCATGCAATGTCTACACCAAAAAACACTTGGTCCTTTAAAAATATTTGATGCATTGTCTGTAACCCTAAAAAAATAACATTTTTTTCTGTAAAATTGATCAGTTTTTCCTTTCTAACATTGAAAAATATATAACTGGCTTTGGCTTCTATTTCCCATTAGCTAACAAAATTCAGAACAGCAACTCTGTTCATGTATCTTGATTATGTATTTATGTAATTATTCTATCTTGCTATGTTAAAGTATTTCTATGTAATTAGATAAGATCTAGTGGGATGATAACATATCATTTTAATCTATACTGGCTTGCTAATATATATTTTCTATTTCAGTGCAATATAATATAATACATATATCTTCACTTTTGCAAATAAAAAGGAGATTTTTCCATATGATTTTGTGTGATTTTTTATGCAGTCTTCATCATTAGAAATATTTTATAAAATGAAAGTCATTTGTAGGTGAGCTCTTGTCTCTCCTTTAAAAGCACTTAGACTGTATTTTAACTGCTTATTTCCTTTTTAGTTTCAACCTAGATTGTAAAATTTTAGGGAAAAGATTATATTGATTTTGACAAGTCTTATGTCCTCAATGTATGTTACCTAGTACTTACTAGATGATCAATATTTATTTAATGAAAGAACAAATGGTAAGATTTTTACCTTAAGGCAATTATTGGAACAAATATAAAACCAGTAAAGTCTATTGTTACACATATACCTTTAATATCATCCCTGTTAAACTGCTGTTAATGTTTAAATCTGTGAACAACCTTCATTTTCAGGAAATCTCATGTGGCTGATTAGCTGAGGCAATGAGAAATGGACCAGTTGGGCCTGATTCAGTGGTCTCTCAATTTCCTCACTAAGATTTAGAATAAAGTGTTTTATTGGATTTATCTAAGGTCACTGCTGCATTTTATGAATTGTAGGCATGTGTTGGAGACATGGAAATGATCTACTCCACAATCTGAAATCTAACTCTCCTTTGAGCAACCTTTTAATCTGGGTTATGGTCCACACGAGAAGATAGAATGCATACATAGAAGGTTACTCTGCTCGCGGTGCCTAATGACAAAACAACTGGTTGGTTGTTTGTAATTTCCACTCTGCTTCAAAAGAAGCCCCATAATGAGTTGCTAATTGGAGAGTGTTGATGGTCAGATTATCACCAGTGGACAGTACATACTATCATTAATCTGGTAGAGAGTCTCAAACAGCTAATGAGGTCTGGCTGGAGTCAGATATTCATATGGAGAGGCCATGATTATATAAGAACAATCTTCAAAGGTGATGGTTAAGGAAGAGAGTGATAATCAGAAGCCAACATGTGCGGTCAGACTTCATAAAGTATATGGATTAGTTTATAAGATTTCTGCTTTCTCCTCAGTATTCTGTGTCTTCCCTTGTGTGTTGGTCAAGTACGTGCAACAACTTTGACCTCAGTTTTACTTTCTGGAAAAAAAATAGTTTACAAAGAAAAAAATAAAATATATGGATAAAACTGGCTAACATTTTAATTGGGCAATGATGTGGTAAATGGTAGAAACAACCTTTAAAGATACATTAATATTAGACTCTTTTTATGAAAAACTAGAGAGAAATTAAGGTGTAAAATCCTTTATTTTTATATGAGATAATAAAAAGTTAAAACATCCTGCCTTTAAAATGCAGCCTATTACTTTTTTATGTGTTAATTTGCTCCAAATACACTTTCTCAGAGATATTTACATGTTATGTTATTTTGATAAATTTGTCCTATTTGTCCCACTATGGTTAAGGCTTTTAGATGCTCAGTGAAGAAAATTGAGAAAGCATTAAAACATGCAGATAACCAAGTAGAAAACATCCATAAAATCTACCACTAAAGAGATAATTTCTTTTTCTTTTTCTTTTTTTTTGTGAGAAAGATTGACCCTAAGCTAACATTTGCTGCCAGTCTTCTTTTTGCTTGAGGAAGATTGTTGCTGTGCCAATCTTCCTGTATTTTGTGTATGGGATGCTGCCACAGGATGGCTTGATGAGCAGTGTGTAGGTCTGTGCCCGGGATCTGAACCCACAACCCCTGGGCCACCAAATCAGAGCACTCAAACTTAACCACTACACCACTGGGCCAGCCCCAAAAGCTACTCAATACTTTGACACATCTTAGTTAATTAAAAAATATTACAAATTCAAGTTTCAGTCCTGACATGTAAAAAGCTTGGAAGTCATCATTCCCATCCTTATAACAAGAAAAAGCTGAACAACTGAAAAGGAGTATTTTTGTGGACCCATAAAAGAACTTAGTTTGCAGATAAAACTACCTCCCCAGATTCTCAAAAGACAGGCACATCCAAAGAATTATATTCGAGATCTGCTTACCTGTAACAGAAGCCACTGGTGCCATAAACTTGTATAAGCACTTACATGGTAATTTTAATGACTTGCTGGAAACTGAATGTGGACTAGAATGAGAGCAAGAAGCTCTTATAAACTTCAGTTTTGGGGTGGCTCCTACATTTTTGTAGGTTTTCTCTCAAAAGAACCTCACCAGTTTCTCATGCTGAAGATTCAAGAAAGATCCCCTCAAGGAGGGAAAGAGAAATCATTGTTAAATTTCCTAGAGCCTTCTGCTTAACAAAAGACTACTGTCCAGCAGAAAAGACTTTGCTAGAACCTTATCTCAGCTGGAGGAAGGGAATTCTTCCCACTTCAGCCTCTCTAGCTTTTTTGCCTTACCTAACAGGTGACATGGGGATATTGTCAAGAGATATCAGGGCTGCAAAGAAATAGATTGGTAATTCTGCAGCCAGGGAAGGGAGTAGGGGACAGAAGGGAGAAGGGCACATCACTGAGAAATATTTGTGAATGTCAACAAATGGCCTCTGATGGAAAGACTACACAATATACAAGAAGAAATGGGTAATGTGAGCAGAGAGATAGGAACTCTAAGAAATAATCAAAATAAAATGTTAGAAAGCAAAAACATCGAAGGAGAAATGAAGGATGCCTTCAATAGGCTCAACTGTAGACTTGACACAGATGAGAAAAGAAATTGTGAGCTGGAAGATAGGTCAATGGAAGCTCTTCATACTGCAATGGAAAGAGAAAAAGAATGAAAAAAGAGAACACCCAAGAATTGTAGGACAACTTCAACATAGTAACAGGCATATAATCAGAATACCAGAAAGACAACAGAGAATGGAGCAGAAGAAATATTCAAAGTAATAATGCCACAAAACTTTCCAAAATTAATGAAAAATGTAAAACCACAGATCCAGGAAGCTCATAAAAGACCAACCAGGATAGATACCAAAAAACTCATACTTAGGCATATTTTATTCAAACAGAAAAATCTTGGAAGAAGCCAGAAAGGAGAGTGGGAGGGAATGTTACCAATACAAGAACAAGAAAATGACTTATAGCAGACTTCTCATGAGAAACAATGCAAGCAAGAAGAGTATGGAGTAACACATTTAAAACGTTTTTTTTTTTAAATCACCAATCTAGAATTCTATATCTAGTGAAATTATCTTCAAATGTGAAAGAGAAATATATATTTTCTGAGATAAACAAAAACTGAGGGGATTCACGGCCAGCAGACCTTCCCTGAAAGGAAAGTTAAAAGAAGTTATTTAGGCAGAAGGAAAATGATACAGATCAGAAATCTGGATCTATAAAGAGAGTAAATATATGGGACAAAGAATAAATGAAAGTAAAATAAAATCTTTAATTTTCCTTATTCTACAAAGTAACTGTTTAATGATGATAATAATTTACTGGGTGATTACAGCATATAAATAAGTGAAATGAATGTAAACAATGTTACAAGTTATGGGTGGGTGGGAGAAATTGTAAAAACTCTGTTATAAGGCAAATGTACAATGCTTGAAGTGGTATAATATTAATTGAAGGTGAACTTAGATTAGATTAAAATGTGCATTGTAAACTCTAGGGAAACCACTAATTATTTTCAAAAGGAAGTATAATTGATATGATCAAAGAGGAGATAAAATAGAATCATATAAAATAATCTATTAAAACTAGAATGCAGAAAAAGAGAGGGAGAAATAAACAAAGAACAAATGGAATAAGTAGAAAACAATTGCAAATATGGTAGATATTAATCAAAATATATATTAATAATCACTTTAAATGTGGGTGGTATAAATACACAATTGAAAGACAGAGATTGTCAGAGTAGACAAAAAAGACAAGACAATTATATGTTGTTTTTGAGAAACTCAATTTAAATGTAAAGACAAGGACAAGTTAAAAGTAAAGGGATGAGAAAAGATATGCCATGCCAGCCCAAAGCAAAAGAAAGTTGCAGTGGGTATATTAATGTTAGAAAAAGTAGACCTATGGATATTATTCAGGGATAAAGAGGGGCGGTACATAAAGGAGTCAACTCTCAAAGAAAAAATAACAACCTTTAATGCGCATGAACGTAATAACCACACATCAAAACATATGAAGCAAAATTGATAGAACTGAAAGGAGAAATAGACAAATCTACTATTATAGTTGGAGACTCCAGTACTCCTCTGTCAGAAATTGATAGATTGAGCAGGAAGGAAATTAGTAAGGATATAGATGGCATTAGCAACAATATAAATAAATGTGACTTAAAAAGACAACTCTTAGCAGCTAGGAAAAGAGAATCTTCCTCATCTTGATAAAGAACATGTAAAACACCCCCACAAAAAACTACAGTTAATATCGTATTTAATGGTGAGCAGCTGGGTGCCTTCCCGTGAAGATCAAGAACAAGGCCATTGTGTCCTCTGACTACTCCTATTAAACACCTTGTTGAGATCCTAGCTAGTAAACAAAGATAGAAAAATAAATAAAAGGTATGCAGATTGAAAAAGGAGATATAAAACTTTCTTTATTCATTGTCTATCTAGAAATATCACAGTATATACAAAAAAGTCCTGGAACTAATAAGTATAGCAAGTTTGAAGGATACAAAGATAATATACAAAAGTCAATTGCTTCCCTGTATACCAGCATTGATGATTATAATTCGATTTTAAATTTAAAAAATAATACCACTCATAATAACAACAAAAAAATGAAATTCTAGGGTGTAAAGGTAGCAAAATGTGTACAGAACCAGAACATGGAAACTAGAAAATGCTGAAGAAAAAAATCAAATAAGATTCAAATAAATAATTCCAATGAGTTGGCAGACTCCATATTGTTAATATCAGTTCTTCCTAATTTCATCTACAGATTCAATACCATTCTAACCAAAATCCCAGCAAGCTAGTTTGTAGTTAATAGCAAACTGATTATAAAGTTTATATGGAAAGCAAAAGACATAGAATAGCGAACACCGTACCCAAAAAAACCCCCAAACAAGTTGGAGGAGTCACACACCTGATTTCAAGACTTCCTTTAAAGCTATAGCATTCAAGACAGTGTGAATAGAATTAATGCAATAATCAATGCACTAGAATAGAGCGCTCAGAAACAGACTTACACAAACATATTCAACTGATCTTCAAAAAACTGTAGAGTCAATTCAAGGAAATTGAAATTTCCTTGAAAAGTGGAGAAAGGAAAGTGTTTTCAACAGATGGTGTTGAAACAAATGGACATTCATTTGCAAAAGTTGAACCTAAACACAGATCTTACACCTTTCATACAAATTAAATCAAAATAGATTATAAGACCTAAGTATAAAATGCAAAACTCTGAGACTTCCAGAAGGAGATCTGGAGATTGATGATGAAGTTTTAGATGCAACACCAAAAACATGGTTCAATGGAAGAAACGCTGATAAGTTGGACTTTATGAAAATTACAAATGTCTGTGCTCTGAAAGACACTGTGAAGAGAATGAAAAGACAAAACACAGACGGAGAAAATGCTTGCTAAAAACATATCTGATAAAAGACCTATATCCAAAATATATAAAGAACTCTTAAAATTCAACAAGACAGCAAATAATCCAATTAAAAATTGGTAAATATCTGAACATGTGCCTCATAAAAGAAGATATACATATAGCGTATACATACATATGAAAAGATGCTTAAAGTCATTTGAAATTAGGGAAATGCAAATTAAAACATCAATGAGATACCACTAACCACTTATGAGAAACGGTGAACTCCCCCAACTGACAAAATCATTCTTGGTGAGGATATGAGGCAACAGGTGCTCTCATTCATTGCTGGTAGGAATGCAAAGGGTACAGACACTTTGGAAGACAATGGCAGTTTCTTATAAAGCTAAACATAGTCTTATTGTGCCATCCAGCCATCATGCTCCTAGGAGTTCACCCAACTGATTAGAAAATGTATGTTCACACAAAAACCTACACATTAATGTTTGTAGAAGCTTTATTAATAATTGCCAAAAATTGGAAGCAAACAATACGTCCTTCAGTGGATGAATGAATAAACAAAATTTGATACATCTGTACTGTAATAAATAATATTATATTATTATATGTATTATATAGTGTAATATAATTTAGTGGTAAAAAAGAATGAGCTAAATTAAGCCAAGCAAAACCTGGATAATATTAAATGCATATTGTTAGGTGAGAAGCCTGTCTGAAAGGGCTAAATACTCTGATTCCATTCCTGTGACATTCTCTGAAAGACCAAGCTGTAGAAAAAAGAGATCAGTGGCTGCTAGGGGTTCGGAGTACGTGTGTGTGTGTGTGTGTGTGTGGCAGGGGTGGGGTGGGGGGAAGGAATGTGTGAAGCACAAGGCTGAAAAGCCTGATAGTGAAGGGAAATAGCAGAAATGGTATAGATTAAATTTCTCAGCATCGTGGAAATCCCTACTCTTTAGCACCAGAAATTAAGTTGATGTAAGAAGCAGATAAGATTAATATAAAATAAAACCTGAGTTTATTTGCTACACACGTGTATCCAGCTGCCTACTTGACATCTATTTCTGGATGTCTCAAGAATACACTAAACCCAATATTTTCAAAATTGGGCTCATGATCTTTCTCACAATTTTATTCTTTCCCAGTGTTCTCTGTTTCAGGAATTATTTCCACAACCCATGTAGTTATTTGAGTCATAAATACAGCCGTCGATCTTAACATCTTCCAGTACTACACTTTTGTAAAGTTGGGTCAGTTTTGCCTCATCAATATACCTTGAATCAATCCCTTCTCTCCATTTCCATCAACATCCTTCTATTATTTCCTGTATAGTCTGCTTAAGCCACTTTTTAAAAAGCCAATCTACATTTTACCCATTTCATTATTATTTTTTTAAGAAGATTACTTTCCAGTGAACTTTTTTTTCCCAAAGATTGACACCTGAGCTAACATCTGTTGCCAAACCTCCATGCATAAAAAACTCAATGTTTTCCAATTACTCTTAGTGTGAAATGATAGGTCCTGTACATGCTGCAGGAGTAAGGTGACCATACACTCTACATTGCCTGATGCAGTCCCCTTTTACATCTGTTGTCCTGGCAGTGTAATTGTTAGTAGCATCCCTTTCAACTCACAGGGGTACATGGTTTGCACAATAAATTATATTCTGCCCTAACAGCAGGGCTCTTTCTTATCTGGTCTCTCTCTATGTCTTCAGCCTTATCCTGAAACTTGCTTCTCCTCACTCTCACAGCCCCAGTGTGTTTTCATTCCTCTGTACATGCCACACTTTCTCCTACCACAATGTATTTGCAGATGTGTTTTCCGTGTCTGGGACTCCATTTGCCTCACCCCTCCTTGTTTTGCCTACTTAATTTCCACTTCTTCTTCAGATCACAACTTGATTGCCAAATTCCCGATTTAAGAGTTCCCTGGTCTTCCAAAGGTTCCAATTCCTCTAGTATATGATTTCATAGGAACATGCCTTTTTCCTTTGTGGTAGTTATTGCCATCGTAATTGTACATTTTTTGTTTATTTTGTTAATTTCCGCTTCCCCTGTTAGAAACTTGCTAGAGTACAAGCGCCATGACACTACCTGATAAAATTGTTAAGCGTAACCTTTGCTATAAAAGGTCAGCAAAAATAGAATCGTCCCCAACATCACCCACAACTTAGTTTCCACGGTTCATCATCATAATCACTTCCCTGTGCAGTCATTGAAATCCCTTGCCCTGTTCTTCCTGTTTTGTATATGTATGTGGCAAAATCTCAACCTTAGAGAATACCACATACTAATTACCAGTGGGCTTTTAATGCCGCCAGACAATATTACTATCTTATTCCTTCATTCTTTTAGAAAACTGTTTTATATTATATCCCCTATTTTCAGATCTTTAACACGTTCTCCCCCATTGTTGCCTTCAGCTGATGATTTTTGTTCCTGTTTCACTGAGAAAGGAGCTTGCAGAGTTCCCCATATATTAACCCATGGGAGACGTGCGCCTGTTCTTAAGCTGGCACACTGCCGCCGTGCCTCCTGTGCTCGAGACATGTCCACGCTCCTCTCTAGGGGCAATACTCCCACCAGTTCACTAGCTTCTTCTCACCTACTGAAGGCAATTCTTTGCTCTAACTTTGACATCATAGATTTTCCCTCTTTACAAAATCATTTTTAATAGCAATTAAATATGGTTCAATTTTTTAAGGAAAAATCTCTTTAACACTCCACATTTCCCTTCAGCTATTGACCCTTTATTATCTACTGTCTTATAGCAAAAACTCCTCCAAAGTATTGCCTATAAGTTCTATCTCACAAACTATTTAAATCAGGCCTTTTAATCCACCATTCTATGGAAAACGCTCCTCTGAAAATCACCAATGACTTCCGTATTGTTAAATCTGATGGTGAGCCTAATCTTTACCTCACTGGACCTATCGGAGAGTTTAAACGAGGTGATCACTGTTTCCTCTTTGAAACACGTTCCTCTCTTGTATCTGGAGGCTCCACATTTTCCTGGTTTTCCTCTTACCTCGTAGGCTGCCCCTTCTTAGTTTCCTTGGCTGGTTCCTCATTATTCCCCAAACTCTTAATATCTGAGGGACCCAGCACTCAGTCCTTGGACCTCTTATCACCTCTGTTTATACGAATTCCTTCAGCAATTTCATTTGGTCACATGGCTTCTAATACTATCTGAACTCCAGAGACTCTTCAACATATATCTCCAGATAGACATTCTCACCTGAACTTCAGACTCTCGTATCCGAAGGCACGCACAACATCTCTAAAGGAGACTTCACAGTTGTCTCAAAATTCAAGTTCGAAACAAAACTCTTTACCTTCTGCCCAAATCTGTCCCTCCCACAATCTTTCTTTTCTCAGGTATTGTCCAATCCATCCTTCCGGTTTGCTCATGCCAGCAACATCTTTGATTCCTCTTTATTTCGTACAATTTGCGTTCTACATGTTTGTATGCTGTATGTACTTATTGTCTGTTCCTTGCCAATGTGGAAGTAAGGGATTTTTCCTCCCTCTCTTGGTTTTCCTCTTCATTGCTCTATTCCTCAAATTTAGAAAAGGGTTTGGCACATAGTAGAACTCGACAACCTTACTGAATGAGTGAATGAACGAATAATTAACTAATTAAACCAATATAGAGGCTTTGATCCACTGTTGATGTGGCTGGCTTCATTGGCTTCAGCCCATTTCCTGTAGCTGCTATGGATTTTCCAAACATCAGTCCTGTGTTTTTGAAGTCAGGCAATTGGAGAGGCAGGTGGTTTGATCGTTGGAGGCCTAGGAAGAGGCTGCTGCCATTTGAATCGCGCAGTCCCTAGGGGACTGGTGAGAACTAGATAAATTTGGAGCCGAAGAGAGAAGGGAGATGGTGTTGGGAGGTGCTGCATAGTAGGTTCCAAAGGATGAATGTTGAACTCATTTTATAGCTGACAATTGCTTACTTTGCATTGTAGACACGGAATGGAATGTTATTTTGTGGCATTGTTGGAGAGGCTTACCCAGATCTCAGCATGTGATTTAGAACCTGCCCTTTTCTGAAAATGATGTGGGAGTTTAGGAACAGGCTGACACAGATAAGTTATATGCCAGGATCCAGAGGAAATGAGGGGGTGGCCAGGTTGTCAAGATTTAGGCCATTTGAAACTCTGGCCCGCTACTGTGGACAGAATGCTGGGCCTGGGGTCTTTAAGTCCTTGACGTTCACATTTGATATACAGTAGCTTATTACAAAAATACAGGTCTGAAAGGGATAGTAAGGTTAATCCAGAAAGGTTTAATTTGGGGGAATTTATAATGCTTGTTAGAATAGTTTGCCGTGGTATTTCAGCTTTATAAATAAAGCATTTTACAGTGACTAGGATGTAAGCTCTGCAGAGAACTTACAACTTGCTATGTAGCTCTCTATCTCTAACCACTTAGGTAATGGCTTAAAAGGTTTATTATCAGTGTGTAATTATTTTAGAGATTGCCTAAATACCTAAGTCCAATAAGCCATATATATTCCCCTATAGCAGAAGCACACACACAAAAAGGATCAAATCGGAATGCATGTGGGTCAGCATACAATAGCTATGTCAACCGTAATCACATCTTAGAGAGGGCAGTTAAACTTACGCTTACCTTTTGAAAAAAACATCCCTTTGTTCTATGTGGAGAACACAGAGTAGCAGAAATACAAGTGGATGCAGCGAGACCAATTAGGAGGGTATTGCAGGTGTCTGGGTGAGAGATAAGGGGTGCTTATAGGAAGATGGAGTCAATAGATACGGGCACAGTTAGATAGCTTTGGGAGCTATTGAAATGTAGACCTGATTAGTCTTCGTCCTGGGCACCTTAGGCATAGAGTAGAGAGAGGGCGGTGCTGTGGATGGCAGACTTCTGATTTAAGTAATTGAATCAGTGGCCGCGTTGTTCACTAAGAAAGGGAGCTGACGAGGGCAGGTTTGTGTGTGTGTGTGCAAGTGTGGGTGTAAGACTATAAATTCAGTTTTGAATCTAAGTTTGAGATATTTGTGAGACGTTCTGTTAGAACTAGTGAATATGCAGCTGAATATAAAGATGTGAAATTCTGAGGTGTTGTCTAGACTGAAGGTATAAATTTAAAAGTCATCCTGTTCATAGGTACAGATTGGAGACACAGGAGTCAATGTGATCTCTTATAAAAAAAGATTAGAAAAATAACAGAAAATGACCTACAACCCAATACTTCGGACTGTGGTCAATGATTTTTTTCTGTGACGGGTCATATATATAGTAAACATTCTAGGCTTTGCAGGCTATATGTTCTCTATCACAACTATGCTCTGTCATTGTTATGTAAATTTGGCCATAGGTGATACATAAATGAATGAGAATGACTGTGTTCCAATATATCTTTATTTACAAAATCAGAAGTAAGCTGGTTTGACTCATGGCCATAGTTTGCTGGCCCATGAACTGGGATCCCTAATCTAAATATCAGGTAAGTGAAAATGAATTGGTATAGTAGAAAAAGAAGTGGCAGGAGGAGGGAGGGAAAAAAAAAAGCCAATTGAAAGTTGTATCAGAAAAGCAGATGGAAGAGAGATTTCTAAAAAAACATTTTTTTTTAATTAAAAACATTCCATTGGATTTAGCCCCATGGTAGTCACTGATCACCTCGTCAAAATCTATTTTAAAGGTACAGTGGGGAGTGAAAGATTGCAATGGGTTGGAGAAAGAGTGGAAAGGGGAGCAATGGACACTATAAATACAGATAACTCTTTCCTGAAAATTAGATGTGCAGAGGAGGACAGAAATGAAATGTACTGGAAAGGGAAGAGTTTTCTGAAAGTGGATGTGAAGTGGATGTAAAAGGGACCATCCAGATTGTCTGCAGTCACATGTTTGCCCTCCTGCTTCAAGCCCCTGGCTTCGTCTTGTGCTCGTGGCCTTAGGCCACAGGCTTTGGCACTTGGTGGTCTTGTGTCTGCAGCTTACAACGTCAGGTTTCAGCAAAGCTCTTTCCCCAGCACTCCATCATCAGGGAGCTACGGCCCTTTTAGGAGTACACTTCTTTAGGACCTGCGTGTGTGGGGAAGTATTTCTTTCAGTGACTGTCTACTCTACTAGTGACAGCGCCCTACAAGAAAACAGCAGAAGTAATTGAATTTTACTAAGTCTAAAAGTTTTTTGTTAATTTTTTAATAAACCAGTTGTAAGCTGGCACCCTTTGTGATTCAGAAATCTAGTTAAACTTGGTTTGTAAACTTCAAGAATCTTGAGGTCTCCCTGTAATTTCTGGAAAATTGCCAGTAGCTAACAGGACAGTGTTGTTCTCTGTCGCCATCTTGCTCTCTACTCACCTGCAGAAAGTAAGCAGCTGCTTTGTTGTTTTCCACAGAAGAGTCCTTGTGCCAATAATTTTATGATTGTAACAGTTTTCTGGAAATAATGACTTTCCACTACCTTCCTTTATTCAGCCTTAATCTACTCCCCTTAACTCTTCACAGACTCCCTGACTCTCTGGGGGTAACAAGCCCACTTCTCCAATGGCCTCATGACAAGAGTGCTTTTGGAGAACTTTTCCCAAAAGTGTGGGTTTGTTTTCCCTAAGAGAGAGGGTAACAATTTCTGTATCTTGTTACGTTTGTGTACACTCTTCTCTAGAAAGGATGGGGCACAGGATTTATGATAAGGGTCTTTCTTGCAGCCAGATTTCAACCTTATTTAAAAGGCAGTC
The DNA here is from genome assembly GCF_021613505.1 of Equus quagga. Lineage (NCBI taxonomy): Eukaryota > Metazoa > Chordata > Mammalia > Perissodactyla > Equidae > Equus > Equus quagga. Next base: position 3,541,775 of record NC_060268.1, on the reverse strand, counting down.
CCAATTTCTACTTAAATGTATGTCTTTCAATTACAAATATACATTAAATACTTAAGTGCAAATCTACGAGCCTGACTGAATTTTCTTCTCTCTTTTACAGTCTAAACATTTAAAAAGCGAGAGCAGCCTTTTAAAGTTCCTACCAAACTTCCAAGCTGTAGATTTGGGTAAGCATTATCCTTCACACTATCTCCATTGCAGTTTATTAGAGACTGATGCCTGAGTCCTAACTTCTTTTCAAATATTAAATCCATATTTAGACAAATTCATAGTGATGAGCCCAAACTCAAAAAGCCTCTTTGCTCATTTGTGATCTAAGGCCATTTTACATTCTGTTGATAATTCATTCAAACTTTAATTGTATTATAATTGTTTTTTGGAATTCCATTTTCTTCCAGAAGATGATACTACATTTGTCTCCGATCTTTTGTATAGCATGGCTACAAATTGGTTATGCTATGCAAAATAGGACTAACATAGAAATAGACTTCAATGCCAGAGTCAGAATTACCGACGTAAGATAACCATATTTATTAGTAAAAGCCATGGATACAGAAAAAAATTGTAGTAACCTTTTTATTTTCTGAACTGCTTTTGAGAAAAAGAAAATCAAGGACTCAAGGATCCCTTGGCAATATTTTGGGAAAATGTCGGGCTTCCATGATTAAAGATAAAAGAATAGATGACTACTTTGATGATCTTTTTTTCCCCCTTAATACTGAGCCAACCAGCTGTATCAAAACCGAGAATATCCTCCAGTCAGTTTTACTGTATGTTGAGAGATTATATATTCCATCAGTAGTTCCGGGACGAGGATGACAGTAAATGAAGGTGAGGCACAGGGGTGTCCAAGATCCTGGGAGAACAGAATAACAGCAGCCAGTGTTCTGACCAGAAGTCGAAGTCAACGGAGTTTTAGAACACATTAAACTCACCTGGGGAGCTTTCAAGGCTCCTCATGCCCACACTGCACCCAGATCAATTAAATCAGAATCTCTGGGAGTGGGACCCAAGTATGGATATATTCTTAAAGTCCCTAGATAATTCCAATGTGGGACTCAGGTTATGAATCGCACATTTAGAGACTGAGGCAAAGAAATGTTGATATGCACCAGTGAGAAAGGGATTTGAGATTGTGCCCATTATTTGCTCATTTGAGTGGTTTTTATGTGTCTCATTTTTTTAGATAGAGTCAATCCTTAAAGAATATCGATCCACTGCCAGCAGATAAGATCAGTGAAATTTATTAGAATTATTTGATTTTAGCAAAAAAGAGCTGATATGTCATAAGACTAACCAAATTCAAAATTGAGCCAGAGTAGATAACTTTCAAAATAAGCAGAGTTAGTCAATACATAAAAGTTAGAGTCCATTGTCTCCTCTTGTACCCAGGTGTTTATATTCCTTTAAATTTTGCTCTAATTTTGAGTATCAAATACATAATTCTAAAATAATTGTTTTTGCTTAGCTATTTAAAAAATTTAAATAATTGAATTAAAAAACATGCATATAACTTTTTTTCTAAATTAACATAATCTGCTCAAGTCTTGTTCTTGCAATCAAAATGTTATAACCAAGGGGCCGGGCCAGCCCAGTGGTGCAGCAGTTAAGTTCGTTCATTCTGGCCCTGGGTTCGCCGGTTTGGATCCCAGGTGTGGACTTACGCACTGCTTGTCAGTTCATGCTGTGGCAGGCATCCCACATATAAAGAAGAGGAAGATGGGCATGGATGTTAGCTCAGGGCCAGTCTTCCTCAGCAAAAAGAGGAGGATTGGCAGCAGATGTTAGCTCAGGGCTAATCTTCAAAAAAAAAAAAAAAAAAAGGGTTGTACCCAAGACCTTGAGTCAGATTTGCCTATTCTGGAGTTTCTTAAACTGTGGTTTATGGTTCACATGAATTAGAATAACTCTAAGTGTCCATGAAAAGTGAAGCCCTATAACCCCTGCCTCAGATATACAGAATCACAATCTCTGAGTGGGAGGCTTTGTAACTTCGTTTTATTCACAAGCCTCTCAACAGATTTTGGTGCACATTAAATTTTTAGAATCACTGTTTTACTTCCCTTTAGTGACAACCTCAGAATTTATAAATGTTTATATGCCACATAGGCCAGGAGAGGGCAGCAGAAAGCTGGAATTTATGGGAAAGAAGCAAAGACTCCAGGGACCTGGGAAGTCACCTAGGATTTGGGAGAACATACATCTAGGAAAATGGATGAGTATTGTTAACTCCAACCATAGAGCAAATCCGTTGGTCCATTCTGTTAGGTACTTAGAAAGACCGTGTGGAGGTTGGAGGAGTTAATTCAAAACCGTATGTCAAAATGGAGAGCAAGTCAACTGGAAAACATTCCCAAGACACAGATTTTTAAGCCATGCAGATTTTTTTTCTTGTAACGTCTTTGTCTGATTTTGGTATTAAGGTGATGCTGGTCTCAAAGAATGAGTTAGGAAATATCTCCTGTGTTTTTATCTTCAAAAAATATTGTAAAGAATTGGTATAATTTCTTCTTAAATGATTGGTAGAATTCGCCAGTAACTCAGCTGGACCTCGTGCTTTCTGTTTTGGAAGCTTATTAATTATTCATTAAATTTCTTTAATAGATCGGTCTATTCAGATTTTGTCTATTTCTTTTTGTGTGAGTGTTGGTAAATTGTGCTTTTCAAGGAATTGGTCCCTTTATTCTGGATATCAAATTTGGGACACAGAGTTGTGCATAGTGTTACTTTATTATCCTTTTAAGTCCATAGAATCTGTGATGTCTCTTTCATTTCTAATATTAGTAATTTGTGCCCTCTCTTTTTTTCTTAGCTTAGTTGGTCTTATCAATTTGACTGATCTTTTCAAAGAACCAGCTTTTGGTTTCCTTGATTTTTTCTATGGCTTTCCAGTTTTTAATTTTATTGATTTTGCTCTAATTTTTATTATTTCTTTTTTTCAAGCAGAAAGTTGACTCCATCATTATGTAATGTCCCTCATTATCTTTGATAACTTTCCTTGCTTTGAAGTCTGCTCTGTCTGAAATTAATAAAGCTACTCCTGCTTTCTTTTGATTAGTGTTAGCAGGGTATGTTTTTCTTCATCCATTTACTTTTAATCTATATGTATCTTCATACTTGAAGTGATTTTCTTGTAGATAACATATAGTTGGGTCTTATTTTTTTGATTCACTCTGATAATCTCTGTCTTTTAACTTGTGCATTTAGACCATTGATGTTCAAAGTGATTATTGATATAGTTGGTTTAATATTCACCGTATTTGTTACTGCTTTTGTTATCTTTGTTCTTTGTTCCTATATTGGTTTTCTACTTTTTTTCCAGCTTTAATTGAGGATCTTATGTGATTCCGTTTCTCTCCTTTCTTACCATATTAGTTACACTTCTTTTTTTTATTATTTTTTTTAGTGGTTGCCCTAGAGTATGCAATATACACTTACAGCTAATCTAAGTCCACTTCAAATAAAGCTACACCACTTTACAAGCAGTGTGAGTACTTTATAATAAGAAAATAATCTTAATTCCTCCCACCCTAACTCTTGTATCATTGCTGTCATTCATTTCAGTTATGTATAAGCATAGATAAGTGGACACACACACAAGTGTGCATAGTAGAATACATTGTTGGTATTATAATTTTGAACAAACTGTTATCTGTTAGGTCAATTAAGAATAAGAAAAATAAAAGTTTTCATTTTACCTTCTCTTATTCTTTCTTCGATTCTCTTCTTTTCTTTGTGTAGGTCTGAGTTTCTGACCGATATTATTTTCCTTCTCACTAAAGAACTTCTTTCAACATTTCTTGCACAGCAGGTCTGCTGGCCAGAAAGGCCCTCAGTTTTCGTTACTGTGAGAAAGTCTTTACTCCTCCTTCAGTTTTGAAGGATAATTCCCAGGGTGCAGAATTCTAGGCTGGTGATTTTTTTCTGTGAACACTAAATATTTCACTTTATTTTGCTTGCGTGGTTTCTGAGGGTAAGTCAGATATAATTCTTATCTTTGCTCCTCTGTAAGTAAGGTATTTTCCTCCTGTGCCTTCTTTCAGAACTTTTTCTTCATCTTTGATTCTCGGTAATTTGAAAATGATGTGTCTATGAGTAGTTCTTTGGGAATTAATCCTTCTTGATATTTTCTGAGATCTCTAGATCTGTGGTTTGGTGTCTGATGCTAATTTGGGGAAAGTCTCAGTCATTATTATTTCAAACGTTTCTTCTGTCCCTTTCTCTCTTGCTTTTCCTTCTGATATTCTCATTACACGTATCTTACACCTTTTGTGGCTTTCCCACAGTCCCTGGATATTCTATATTCTCTTCTATTTTTTCCAGTCTTTTTTTTTTTTTTGCTTTTGAGTTTTGAAGGTTTCTATTGATCTATCCTCAAGCTCAGAGATTCTTTCTTCAGCCACGTCATTCAAATAATAGGCCCATCAAAGGCTTTCTTTATTTCTATTGCAGATTTTTTTATCTTTAGCATTTGTCTTTGATTCTTTCTTAGTATTTCCATCTCTCTGCTTACTACACCCATCTCTACTCTTCTAATTTATCCATTAGAACCCTTAGCGTATTAGTTGCAGTTGTGGTAAATTCCTTATCTGATGATTCCAACATCCCAGCCATGTCTGGTTCTGATGCTTGCTGTGTCTCTTCAAATTGTGTCTTTCACTTTGGGGTATGTTTTGGAATTTTTTCTTGAGAGCTGGACACGATGTGCCAAGTAAAAGCTGTAAGTACGTCTTTAGTAATACGGTGGTGAGGTGTGTGGGGTAGAAGCATTCTATAGTCCTGTGAGGAGATCTCAGTCTTTTAGCCAGCCTGTGCCTCTGGATGGTGAACTTCACAGTCTTTCTCAGCTTTTCTCTCCTCCCTTAGGTGGGGCAGGATGGCTGGAGTAGTCTGGAACTGGGTATTTCCCTTCTCTCACAGGAAGGCGAGTGTGGGCTGCAGGTGAGTAATTCTCCTCCCCCAGGCTCTGGTTAACTAGTTTCCCCTGAAGGCAGGCCTTGTTAGGGAGAGCAGACTGCTTGGGATTATTTCAAAACGGTTCCCTTTCCCCTCCCGCTGTGAGAAGGAGGAGGGGTTTTTTTTCTCCTGTGGTTACTGTGGGAAGCTGGTCCAGTTCCCCCAGAGGTAAAACTCAAAAATGCATGGAGGCCCCTCTATGACTGGGTCTCCGGGGTTCCTCACTCTCAGACTTGTCCACAGCTATCTCTAGCAATTAGGCAACTACAGTTCAGGTTTCTCTACGCCAGCCCTGGTTCCTGTGGAGGTTTCTGCTTTGGGAAGTTGTTCTCTCCATCTGCCTGTCTGTCTCTCCAATTTTGGGGGCAGTGGTTTGCCCTGTGACTTCACATCTCTTAGGAATCTAAGAAGAGTTGATTTTTCAGTTTGTTGAGCTTTTTTTTGCTTGTTGTTAGGATGGAGCGGCAACTTCTAAGTTCCTTGCTTGTGGAGCTGGAAACCAGAAGTCCTAGGATATCTGCAGTAGCTTTTCATCCTGCTGCAGTGCTTAAGCCTGATGTAGATGACTATTTTTCTAATCCTCTGGTTGCAGCCTTCCAAATCGTTATTCTTCCAGTCTCTCCCTTATGTGTGCCAACTCAAATTCCTAGGATAAAGCTCTTTGTAGTGACTTCGCTTGGCTCTGACTCTTCAGGATCAATAACAGTGCCATGCCACATGATAGTGGAGCATTAGTTAAAAGGAAAAAATTCTACCACTGATCATTCTTTTATTAAAAATTTTAGTTTTTTTTCATCATGAATTTTTAACAATTTTATTTCTTTAAATGTTGCTTTAAAATATTTATTTCAATATTTCAAATATGAGTTTTTGGTGGCTTCTTAATTTTTGCTCCTGAGGGGAGTCCCTCACCTTGGTCCCTGCCCTGGTCCCTGGCATGTGCCATGTAAGGTGTACCAGTGTTCACTACTTCGTGCTTGCCTTGTACAGTCAGAATAATGATATCAATGGAGTAGATCAGAATGATGTGCAAAATCTATTCCTTCAGAGTAAATTATGACAAGGCTAGACATGAATTTATTTAGCTCTGAGGTATGATAATAAATGCATATTGATGTATATTATCTTTGTCATGTGAAAGTAAACTTATTCTGGTTATCTTTAGTAACAGGTGGTGTGTATGCGTGTGCGTGTGTGTTTGCTTGATAATAGCTGCATACCAGGTATCAGGGCTGTGTTGATTTGTTCCAGGAAAGAAATTATATCTGCAAAACGAGCTGCAAATGCAGTCAAACCATGATTAAGTTTACATAGTCCCTTGTCGTTCTGCAATATCCACCTGTCTCCTTCACAAATGGGCAAGTGAAGCAGGGCTGCGGTAGGAGTCACCACACCTTTCTCCTTTAAGTCTTAATGGTGGCACACAGCTCTGCTGTCTTTCTAGGGGTGTTGTTTTGGTTTGAGTTCACAGTATTTGCAGGGAAAGCAGTGCCAGTGGTTTTCTCTGGGCAGATCCTACATAATAGCTCTCACTCTATTCGTCAGGGAACTAGCAAGGGGACTCTTCTAGTTATTGAATATGTCTATTGCACCTGTGCATTCTAGAAATGAGAAAATAACCGCAGATGCGTTTGGACCTCACCGAGCCTACCATGAGATTGAGCTAAGTCAAAACTTTATTGATAAATTGAACCCACTAGCCCCTACCTGTGGCAACCCAAAGTAGCACTTTGAGTTCTAAGAAATTAATATCAGTTCAGAGCCTAATCCAGTAATTGCTGAAAAGTCTGGGAATGTCCCTTTTTCTAATGCACAGTTACCCCGCTTGACTCCCTCTGGGGGTGATTCAAGTCCTCAGTTTGGAAAAACCAAACTAAACAAATGACTCTGTAACAGATTTTTTGTCATTTACAACTCAAGTGAAACATTAGTAGACTGCACCTCTATCTCAACCCTAGGGACGTCAACCATTGGGAATTCTGCCCTGACTCTGCTGCTCACAACCGTGCCCACAACCGTCTTGTCTGATTTGTCTTCACCTTCACGTATGGGCCGACCCTTGCAGGACTTCCCTGTAATTTATCCAGGGCATCTCCACAGGGAAGGTTGCCCACTCTACTCCCTGTCTTAGCCCAATGAAGCTGCTAAACTCTGCTTTGCTTTCCAGAGGCGATTTCGTTTTTGGCTTCCCACCCCGCGGCACATCTCTACTTTCCAGCAAATGTCGAGGGGAAAACAGATGTAGCGATGGCTCAGCTCTCCTTCCTCCATTTCGTTAGGCTACATTCTTATTCCTCTCTTTGTCACCTCTCAAGTCTTTTTAGCCCTCAGTGTGATGTGAAAACTCTACTTTGTCTTGGCTGTCCAGCAGTGAGCACTGGCCCGGCAAAATCTGTTCTTTTTTTTTTTTTTTTTTTGAGGAAGTTTAGCCCTGAGCTAACACCTGCCACCAATGCTCCTCTTTTTGCTGAGGAAGACTGGCCCTGACCTAACATCCATGCCCATCTTCCTCAACTTTATACGTGTGACACCTGCCACAGCATGGCTTGCCAAGCAGTGCATATGTCTGCACCCAGAATCTGAACCAGTGAACCCCAGGCTGCCAAAGTGGAATGTGCCAACTTAACTGCTGCACCACCGGGCTGGCCCCAAAATCTGTATTCTTGAACTATTGCATAGTGGCCAGAATCAGAAAATACCCCAAAGGGAAAAAGACTGCAGAAGGTCAGTTCATCTCTTCACAGGTCTTTCCTGTGGGGACTCTTGTCTCCTCTACTCTGGGCCGACTCAGCTCTCCAATGCTTATAAAGAAATGCATTTGTGTATCTTCCCATTTTAGTGCCTCTCAAAAGGAGCCTTGGTATGCCACAAACTACTCCACCTTACCTGGAAGCCAAAGTTCTGCTTATTATTTGAAAACAAATGAAATAGTTGTTGTTGGTTGATTAAATCTTAAGGAGATTGTTTTTAGATTAGCAGCTCCTATGCCCCCCGATTATTCCCCTATGACTTACAAAGTAGTCTTACAGATAAAAATAAGTTCATCCTGCTTTATTTTCTAGTTGGATGCTTGAAGATTTTGTTTTCATCTTTGTAGTTCACAAGTTTTTAGGTTCTCTTTCCTTATCAGTTTTTTCCTAGCCATCACTAATACCCTCTCAATACTCAGATTCAAGTCTCTAGCTTTGGGTACTTTAGAAGCTTTTACTTTTGCTTCTTTATCATTTTTATTTCTGGTCTCTTATTTTTTTAGCCAAAATTGTTTCATTTTGAATTTCTCTTATGTGTCCCCTATGTCTATCTTCTACATTGGTTTTATCACTTTCATTTCTCTGCTCCCTCACTTTGAATTTTGAGAAGAATTTCTCAACTTTTCTTCTATGCCAGGAAGATACTTCACTAAAAGGTGAATTCTGCTGTTAGGATTTAATTTTCTTAAACCATTTTTTTTTTAATTTGAAATATGTTAGTTGCCATATATCTTCACATTTAAATCTCAGCTCACCTTTTGCTGTGACTTTGATTGTCTTTCGTGATCCCCACGTTGTCTCCATGTTAAGAGTTTCTGAGTTTTGGAAAAGTTGTTCCTTAGCTAACTGTTCTTTCTTGGTTAAGATCTTCCTTTGAAGATTAGGAAGCCATTCCATTTCCCGTGTCCTTCAGTAAGTTTTCAACAACAAAATCTTCATTGTTTTTGTTTTCTTTAACTTAATTATTCTATAATGAGAAGAGATTTATCCAGACCAGGAGTTTGCCAATAGACAGGTAATTTGCCCTGCTTATTTCTAAGTTATATAAAAATGTTTATCATGGCTAGAATTAGATTGTAGAGTGGTATTTCAAAATCCTATCCAATGTCCTGCACCTAGCAGGCATTCAGCTTGCATAGCTTGACTGAGTTGAATTGAGCTATTCCTTAACCTTCATTCTCAATTCTAGGCCACTAAACTGGAAGGACATGCAAAAATGACAGTATTAGCATGAATGCTGCCAAGGCTTGTCCTGTTTTTGTCCTATATTGAGTCTTAATTTATGTGAACTAAAAATGCTAGATAAATGTGCTAGTAATAGTAATTTCCCTTCTGTCCAACCACTGCCCCATCAGCCACCCCCCCACCCCATTTTGGTGTTTAGTTGTTTTCCAGGAATTTCATTCTATAAATGTGTATAGAAAGGATAATTTTGATGGACCTCCTCAAAAGCCATTCATATACAAAATGCAACATTCTTAGGTTTACTGTCTAGCTTTCTGATTGTTGTATAACTGGTTCTATGAACAAAGCTGCAAGCAACAGAGAAAGGAAGAAAAATCTCTTGCATTTCTTTTATCTGGCAGATTGCAATTTAGATTGAAGCATATGTCAGCAATTGGATTGCAATTTTTAATTATGTTCTATTGATCTTGCTGTTGTTATGGTTTCTTCCAGCTGTAAGGTGACTATCAAAATATTTTTTAATCTCTTCTATGTCTTTAAAATTATTTTGATTGGAACTTTACGCAAGAAAGACTAGATATCATTTTAAATAAGATGATATTTCTACAACTTTAATAGAATTATGAAAATCGTGTACACGTTTTTATTTTTAATGTGTTACTCTTAGAAAGCCTATTTCAGAATTTTATATAGCAGAATAATCATTTGGGAAATTAAATATCTTATTTTTTCCAGCTCTCTGCTCATCACAAGGGAAAGAAAAATACCCCTCCATGTTATGCGTTTATTTACTTGTTAATTATGTGTCTTCCTGCTCTAGGATAAACTCCGTGAGTAAATACTTTTTGGTTCAACATTGTATTTACAATGTTCAAAACAGTGCTTGACACCTATCAACCTACAAGAAGAAATGTATTGAATGAATTATAATCTTCCTTTCCTCCTTCAGGTTCACAGATCTGAGACCACTATATGGACAGTTGCCATTTAAGAATAAACCATAAATTCCGTTAGTATCGTTGGGCATTAAGGAGACTTCTTTTGGGTGTCTAAATTCACTGAGCAGATTAAATTGATTTTTTCCTAGGGAGAATGGGCACAGGCCAGCTACTTTGAGATTTGGAAGGGCGGAGAGTGTCCTCTTTCCTCACAGATTCCTTGAATTCCAGGAGGCCTTGAGATAGAGGTGGTAGATGGGGATGAGGGTGAGACGAAGATTGTGGGTTCCATTCTTAGTTAGTACAGATTGTCATTCCTCTTGGGAACTTTACTCAAGGCCCTGAGAATCAAGCTTTATAAAGAGGGAAAGGGGCCACCGGTAGAGATGCCCATGCTTCGGGATCACGTAGGTATAGAGAAGGAGCAACAACAGCTTCACTAAGAATTAAGAATTAGAATCTCTCCCTTGTTCTTGGTTGATATAAACTTTGTGATTCTTGTATTGTCAAATGAAAGAAGAAAACACTTTAATTTCTTTAGCAATTCTCCAATTGTTTGACAATTAGAGCTTTATGCTTTCTAATTATTTATTTTTATGAATTGAGGCTTTCTCTCTGCATTAAACTTTGAGGAGGTGGTTATATTTATTTTCTTAGGCTAGGTTCTCAGAATTAGAATTACTGGGTAAAAGGAACAAATGATTTTAAGGCTCTTCATTCATAGTGCCAAATAGTTTCCCCCAAAATTGTTCAGGTTTTACCATCATAAACCGTATATTACACACATTTAAACACAGCTTATCTATCTTTCACCATTAAAGTGTCAAAATCTGTCATTTCTGAATATTATTTTTATATTATTTGCTTAAAAGTAAGATTGACAAATTTTCTATATACACTAGTTTTTAAACTAATTTAATTTCATCTTCTGGGTATTGTTTCTTTATTTTGTTGACGTAGCATTGGTTTATAACATTATATAAATTTCAAATGTACATCATTATGTTGTGATTTCTGTGTGGACTACATCATGTTCACTAACCAAAGACTACTTACCATCCATCACTATATACATGTGCCCTATTACCCATATTAAATTTTTAACAATTTGTTATTGGTAAGCCTTTGAATGTATATTTATTGCTCCCTATTTTGTTTGTTTGTTTAAATTATTAACTATCCCTAATTATTTTCCTGATTTTATTGGGAGTGTTGGACATTTTACTGTTAACTTTTTTCTTGGTTTTTAACAGGAGAGAAAAATACATTATGTTAAGCAAATATGCTACAATTTTGAAGTTTATAAAAAGGTTGTGTTAGTGGTTGATTGCTTTATTCAAGTAAATAAGTCATTTTATTTTATTAAATGTTAAAACTATATTTATCCTTGTTTCCCATTAAGGAGAATGAATATAAAATGTTGGAATTTTTAGATTGTCTACTTAGAAACTGTGTGGTCATCTGTAGTTTTAAATACTGTCAGATATGTCTTCTAAATTAGAATATGCTAACTTGTAGGATTAGCAGATCAAGTCTTCTCTATTTGTATTTTGTGATGATTTCTATGTTAAGTTTCATTCTTTATGAAAGCAGGGATAATAAAATGATGCAATGGATATATCGTATACAAACTTAGACATATATGTATATATGTAAATACGTGTGCAAGTTAAATATATAGGGCATGAGAGATGATTAAAAAGATGACGAGAAAGATTATATCTCTAGATCTTTATAGCTGATTTAGCAGTGTTTTTCCAATTTGTCATGTTACAATAAGTTTCTAAAGGTTTCTAAAATAAACATTTCTAATATGATTTCTGTGACTCTCTCTATCTCCATTAAATATTTAAAAGAATATGTTTTTTGTTTTGACTGTGTGACATGATGCTGTGTCAACATAATAGTTGATTCTGTAACAAGTGAACATAACATCATTGGTTTCTCTCTTGCCTCCTTAAATGAGTGTTTATAGCATAAATTAATCCACGCGTGGTTAAGTATCATTGCTCACTGACATCTCCATGTAACATAAACTTTAAAAAAATCACCTTGAAACAAATGCCAAGCTGTAAGATACCAGATGGGAACTAGATTTTTAAATATCCTCTGCTATTTCTTTTCAGATTTGGCTTATAGTTTTATTTTGTAAAACTTTACAGAAAAATGCTTAGAACATTTAAATTTTAACAGGACAATCAGCTACTTAGAGAGTTAACAACTTTAAAAGCTTTGGTTGTCAAATTGTAATACAAATTTCTTGTTAAATGATCTCTATTGAACGTTGGTTTACATAAAATGTATTTATTGGTATTATACTAATTTATGTTCCAATTTTTTCCTGGTTGCCTTATTTACTAGTATTGCAGTCAATTGAGTAGTCTTGTATCTATTATTTTAAATGATTTTTTTTCTTTCTATCCTCTCACTACCAAAACTTAACATGTGCTGCATCATGAGGATCTCTATGATCTTAGAAATTTGGTTAATATGTAAACTAAGAGTGTTCTTCACTTTTGATCTGCTATACGATGCCATATACTTGACTTAGCCATTTTATCACGTAAACTGTGAGCTAAACCCATTCTATTTGCATATTTAAATCTGAGAATATAAAGTCTGAGATTGGAACCTTTACTGTGAGTCTAACCTCGAGGTTAATACTGCTGGCCGCACCCACCCCCGCCCTTGCTGATGGATTCAGGAGAACCAAACGAATGCCTCACAAAATTGATCACATTTCCACCATAAAACATCATTCCATCTTTCAAAGTAAATTATTACTGTCCTCCTGCTCTTCCCTAACCTGGTTTCATGCATAAACGATTAAAAAATCATTTTATTCTAAAGGTAGCCATAGTTATAACAACAGTTGAAAGAAATAATGTAATTTTAATAGCTTCTTCTTATCTAACCCAATCTATTCATGAAAGATAATCTTCTTATAAACTCAAAGTCATTGGGGATATGAAAAGCAGGTGATCAAAATGATCTGAAACTATCTCTGAGCCATCTGGGAGTGTGCAGATTGGTGGAACCTTGACTGACATACTGATGAAAGAAACCCCTTAAAGATATTTTGCTTAGAGAGAGCCGTCAAGGAGTCATTCTGGATGGGTTAGGAAAGAAGTAGAGGAGGGGGAACAGGAGACTGTGCATGCCAATGAATGTCAGGGACCAAGAGCTAGTGAAGACCTAAGATTAAGAACACCCCTTTAGAGGCCGGCTCTGTGGCCGAGTGGTTAAGTTTGCGAGCTCCACTGTGGCGGCCCAGGGTTCAGATCCTGGGCACGGACATGGCCCTGCTCATCAGGCCATGTTGAGGCGGTGTCCCACATGGGACTGGATGGACCGGCAACTAAGATATACAACTGTGTACAGGGGGGGTTTGGGGAGATAAAGCAGGAAAATAAAACAAACAAGATTGGCAACAGTTGTTAGCCCAGGTGCCAATCTTAAAAAAAAAAGAACACCAGTTTTAGATTTGGGCTGCTTATAATTTTAAGACTGGCATAGAAAATTGAGGAGACGATTCTTGGTACAAAGATCATACAATTTTTAAACATGACATTGAGATTATACCATAGGTTCACTAAATTTATTCCCCAGAAATAGTAGTTAGGCCAAGAGGAGTCACTTTAAAAACAAATCAAGATGATGATTCTGGTCCTGCTATGTTGTTGACCCCTAATGGTTGGCTCTAGTTGACATATAAGACATTTAATGCACCACATACTGTCAGAACCAACATTGTGAAGTGTGAGTTGGGATTAATGACTATGTAGCTCTGTGCTTTAAAACCAATTCCTCTGAGAAAGAAAGATGAAACTTATGATGACGTCTAATGTGCTTCCAAAGAGTTTCCAATGCTGGACATTTTAGACGTGGATAGTCCACGCGATGACTTTATACATGCAAAGGACCTGATTGGCAAACCACTCGTCCCCCAAACAAACTGGTAGATACGAAGTGAGCGGACATTTTGAAGAGCTGTAAACTAATTTCTACGAGTCTAAAAACTTGTTGCTAGTAAGTAAAGTCCTAATTGCCCTACACTCAAACACTTTTATTGACAGAATATTTAGTTTCATGTCATCACATTGGACTAACACCAAGAATCGGTGTAATGCAGGCTTGGTACAGGCAGAGCTGTCAGTCAAAGAGAATTTGACACTTGGCTGCTGCAGTCTTACCACTGGAAAGAAGGATGTGTTTAAGGCTGCAGGCAGTCAGAGAAGGGTTATTGGATTAGGTAACAGAAAGAGTTAAAATATCGCAGTGTGTCATGGGAGAGAAAGAAATCTGTCATTTCTATTTTTTATAATAGTAATATCTGTTATGAATAATAATAGTTTATAATCAGTTCATAAACAACTTATAGTTATATGCTTTTAAAAAGAACAGTATATTAAGAAAAAACAGGCAAATTTGAGAAAAATGGCAATTTTTTAAGTTAATTTCTAAATTCTATTTTCTAATTTAATCTCTAATTTCTAAAAAATTAGAATTTCTAGAAAATATGGAGATTAAAATAAGTGTGCAGAATCCTAGACATTGTTGAAGAGAAAATTAGTTATTCAGAATAACTGAAACAGCTGAAGAGATGAAATATATTCAAGAAAGACTGAGATATGGAAGACACAATGAGAAGGGAAAACTAGGTCTGCCTGGAAGGGCCTGACTGAGTTTCCTCTGCAGATAGAGTAGACATTAGAGACAGGGAGGGGGAGAGGGGAGGAAACTGTGAACGTCACTATGTGTTTAAGATAAAAGAAGATAGATGAAATAAGTATTTTTCTACTAGTGTTTATAAATTAGCATAAATGTTTCCAGAAGAACAAGGGAAATTTATAATGTATAATAAGGAAAAAAATGGAATCATTAATAAAAAAAAATCCCCTAAATGCTTGCAGATAAAGATTACCAAAACCCTCAGAGAATAAAAAACCCTCTTCTGTATAGATATTCTTCCAGACGCTAGAAGAAAAAATGAAAGTCTACAATGGATCATCGAATTCAAGCTGTGAGGGAAATTATAGTCTAGAATGTCATATCTGAAAGCTTTCAGGCCAGATATGTTTTAGGATTTACCATTTGCTTTATTTTTAGAGTAGAAGTGAGTATATATTTGCATATTATGCAATATTCTTGATGTCTAGTGCAGACATCTATTATGAATAAACGTTAATATTTCCCCAACAAAATGTATGACTATTTACACTAAGTTGATAAAATCTATTATTTGTGTTACCATTTATTCATATATTATATTTTACTAAATTGATAAATTAAATAGTGGGATAAATATAAACTTTACTAGAACTCTTATTTTAAGAAATATGTTCAGCAAAACTTCTAACATGTAGACCCAAATTATATTATACCTGTTTGTAGATACACCTTCAGTATGCATTTATTATAATTGAAGATATCGGAGTTGAAGCGTTTATTGCCATTATCATCAAACTGGAGTTGGACATCTCACGATAATAATGGACCAGGATTCTTAGGGATAAAATAACACTACAATAGTCATTTAAAAGCTTTTTAAAGGACTTTTCCATCATTCTCTGGCCCACTGACATGGTTTCCTGCCTAAGTAACCCCTCTTTAGTTGAGCAAATGGCCATGAATCTCTGGCCCCCTGATAAGTGCAGGCTGTTCTAGGAGAGCAATTAACAGAAAACACATTTTCACTGTATCGCCAACAATAGTTTTATCACCTGCACTTACAACACCCTCATGACCGTCTTCACTAGGACCTTATTCTTATGTGATTTAACAAAGGTAGAATAATTGCCCCAGCATGCAAAGAAAACACAATAGATACATCATTTTCAAGGTTTATCATTTTTCCCATGTCAGCTTCTAACTTCTTTATACTTTTGTCTGAGAAACATTTAGAGTAAGTAACATGGTTTAATATTCACTTCTCAATAATGAGTTTTCATTTCGGCTTCAATTTCAAACGTCTTTATAGGTTAAATTTTACATTAAGCATTTGGTAATATTGGTTTATTAACATTAACATTTATTTATTATAAATTTATTATACGTAAGTATATTTACACTGGATTATTTCAGGAAATAATGACTCCTCATCTTTATTAAATACAGGAAGTATGCAGGACACGAAGAGTACTTACAGTAATATTTCATGGGGATTTTTGGCATTGCTGTTGTCTTATATTCTACTTATACATATTTATAAACCCCACTGGACATTGTCAGTATTTTTGTTTAATCAATTATATTTTTAAAAGATTTAGATGATAATGAAAATATCCTATAAATCTGCTCCTATAGTTATCCTTTTTTGTGTTTTATTTCATTGTGGAGATCTGTATTTCAATCTGTTCTCATATAATTCTGCCTGAAAGACTTAGTTTAATGTTTTTTTGTAACGCTGGTCGGCCAGCAATGAACTCTTTCAACTTTTGTATATCTGAAAAAAGTCTATTTTACCTCAAATTTTTGAAAGATGTTTTCTCTGGATATGGAATCCTAAATCGAACTTCTTTGCAATACTTTAAAGATGGGGCTCTGCTGTCTTCTCACTTACATTGTTTCCAATGAGAAATCTGCTGTCATCGCTATCTTTATTCCTTAGTAAATAATGTCTGTCTCTCGCTGCTTTACAGATTTTTCTACCTGTCACCAATTTTGAGCAATTTGACTATGATGTCTCTCTTTTCATGTGTCTCATGATTGATTTTTTGAGCTTCCTGGGTTTACAGTTTTCATCAAATTTGGACACCTTTCAGTCTTTATTTCTTTAAATATTTTTGCTCCCCTTCATATATGAGGATGCTTAAAATTGCTCCATGACTCACTAATGCTTATTTCAGTTTTTTAGTTCTCTTGGTATTTAATTTTTGCTAGTTTTTAAAGTTACTAATTTTTTACCTAGCGATGTCTAATTGTAATTACTCCCATCCTGTAGTACAGTTTTATTTCAGATATTGTAATTTTCTACTCTCGTAGTTTGATTGGGTCTTTTGTATATGTCTTTACCTAACTTTTTGAGCATATGGAATTTAGTTCTAATAACTTTTTAAATGTCCTCATTTACTAAATTTAATAGTTGTGTCAATTCTCATCAATGTCAATCAATTGCTTTTCTCCTCACTTTGGGAGATGTTTTTCTGCTCTTTTGCATTCCTGGTAATGTTTGGTTTGATCTAAACATTGTGAATTTTACATTGTGGTGTGCTGCATATTTTGTATTCCTATAAATATTATTGAGCCTTATTCTGGGACATATGTTAGTATTTGGAAACGATGATCCTTTTGTTTATGTTTTTGTAAACAGTATGGTGTTCTTAAAATTTGTTAGGTGCTACCAAAGGAGCATTTAGTATAAGGTTAAATATTCATCACTGCTAAGGCAAGACCCTTCTAAATGCTCCACCAACACTCTGAATTGTTAGATTTTCTACTCTGGCTTGGGAGGAATAGATACTACTCTTGTCCCTGTTTGATCTCTGAGTACTGTTCCCTCTAATCCTTTTGGATGATTCTCTTCCTGTTTCTTCACATTCAGGTATTGATCAACACTCTGCCGAATACTCAAGGGGTGTCCTCTGCAGATACCAGGTTCTCTGTGAAGTTCTCTCCTCTCTGGTACTCTGTCTTGTAAATTCTGGCTGCCTTGGTCTACGAGAAGTCTAACCTCTATCTCTGCAACTCAAGGAGTGAGCTGATCTCCACCTTGAGTCCTCTTCCCAGTGCCTGGACCTATAGACTATTCAAGTCAGGAAGCTGGGCATTCCCGACCTGATTTGTTTCTCATCTCTTAGCAATCACTGTCCTTTGCTACCTGATGTCCAATGTCTTGAAAACCATTGTTTCATATATTTTGTTTTATTTCACATATTTTGTTTTATTTCTTTTTGTCTGAGGTGTGTGCCTGAAATTTCTACCTCTTCAATAAGAGAATATAATACATTTTTATTAAATAAAAGATAATTGACTTTAATAGGACCCCATATTAAGAACAACATATTGAGATTATAAATTGATTTTTAGCAATTAGATGCTAGAATTAACCAAAAAACTATAACAAATCTATGCCTGATATACATACATTTAGACAATGAAATATGCAATATGAGAAACTTTATAGGTTAGTAATATAAGATGACCGCATTTATCGTTGTAAATTGTCAACCCCAGAGATGATTAAAATTTGCCCATCAACCTCATTATAATCAAAATTACCCATTTCCACTTTTAGATTATATCATTTCTTACATATGTCACTGTAGCTCCATTTTTCAAACTAAGCTGAAATTTCCAGAGAAATTAGGCACTGAGAAACGGAGTTGCCCGAGAATTGGAATAACACAGTAATTTCTTTTTCTATCATGGAGATTAGTTCAAATTCAGACAGAGAAAGACTGTTATTGGTCCTAGAAAAATCTTGCCCCTTATATAACCTTTATTTTTAGATATTTTATATTTTATATATCCATTTTTTTAGTGTAAGTTTAAAAAATATCACTTTTAATAGTATCATATATGTAAAGTATCTAGGACTTAATTTAAAGAAAATGTGTAAGACAAAAAAATAAATTATTGAAAGACATAAGGAAGACCAAAATAAATGGAGAATATAGCATGTTTATATATTGGGATTTTTAGTTTCCAAAAATTCCAATTTTCCATAATTTAATTCTAGATTTAACAGAGCACTATTCAAAACCCCAACATGTTTTTGTGGAATTGAAAAGCTGATTCTAAAATTCACATGGAAATGCAATGGACAAAGAAGCCAAGCCTGTCGTGAAGAAGATCAGAGAGTACTTACACTTTGGTGTCAGATGTAGACACTAAAGATATAGCGACAGTGAGGAAGACAGCATGGGTTTTGTTTGAGGACAGACACACAGGCTGACAGATACAATAGAGAACTGAGAAATAGAGCCACACATTCATGGACAGTTGAAATAGGATGAGGTGATACCGCAAAGCAGTGGGACACAGATAGCATTTTAACCAAATGAACTGATCTAGGTGGATAGCCACATAGGGAAAAAAAAAAAAATGAAATTGGACCCCTACCTCACACAAAAGAAGTCACTTCTAGCCAGGAGACTGGAATGAGAAATGCAAAACTATACATAGTCTAAAACATGCTATAGAAAGCCATCTCCAATAATTTATGGTAAAGAATGACTTCTGAAAGAAGAGGTAAAAAGCAATAAATATGAATAAAAATTTAATAAAAATGGGAAATGCCAAAGGAGACTTTACGAAAAGAAAAGGCAAGATTCCAGATGGGAAAAGAGAGTTGTTACATAGATAGTAGACAGTAGACAGTGAGGTAGTTCTTAGAATGGATCAGGAATGACTATATCAATGAGAAAAAAAGGTGGGCAGGACTAGAATAAGTACTTCACATGTGAAGAAATGCAAATGGCTAATAAACACGTGAAAAAATTTTTAGTACCTGATAATCAGGAAAATGCAAGTTAAAAAGACGATGTGTTACCATTACTCACTGATTAGAAAAGTGTGATGATAACCACTGGCAAGGTCGTAGGCACCTGGTCTCTTCATATTCTGTCACTAAGAATGGAAATTGCTTCAACCATCTTAGAACACAGTTTGGCATTATTTAAACACCTTTGAGGACACATGAGCTCTGTGATCTGGCAACTTTCCTCCTAAGCATTTATGCAAATCTTCTGTACGTGTCCTTCAAGATACATGAAGAAGAATTTACTTTGTATATTTGTTTATAATATTTGAATTAGGAAATAGATCAGTAAAATGGATAAATACAATATGGTATACTGTTTTAATGCAAAAGTAAGCAAAAAAACTAATAAGCAATGTAGGCTAAACTATAGTTGAATTTCAGAAACTTCACATTTCTCAGATAAAAAGGCACACAAGAATTCATATGATTACATTCATCTAAAAGTACAACTAGAGAAGAATAACTGTAGACGATAAAAACAATGTGTGTAATCTGATATACTTTTTGATTTTCTATTATGATAGCAATCTCTCTTCACTTTAACTACTCGAACGGACAGGAAACCAAGTTTATCAAAAGCTTAGGAGACCATGCTACAGAAAACACTTAGCCTTGTCGTCCTGTTAAAACCAAAAAATGGAAAAAGAAAATGTGGTATACATACATATATACAGTGGAATACCACTCAGCCTTAAAAAAAAGACAAAATCTTCCTGTTTGCAACAACATGCATGGACCTTGAGCATATTATGTTAAGTGAAATAAGTCTGACAGAGAAAGCCAAACACTGCATGATTTCACTCGTATCTGGAAGATAAACAAACACATGGACAAAGAGAACAGATGAGTGGTTACTGGGGGGGATGGGGTGGGTGAAAGGGGTAAAGGGCACATATACGTGTTGATGGATAAAAATTAGACTACTGGTGGTGAGCACAATGCAGTCTATACAGAAACTGATAAATAATAATGTACACCTGAAATTACACAAGGTTATAAACCATTATGGCCGCAATAAAATAATTTCAAAAAATAAACGAACCAAAAAATGAATTACAGAAACAAAGTCAGAGTTAATAAAAATAATTTGTGCTATTTATCATTCACTCAGTGGTCAGAATAAATAGGCAAGGTTTTTATTTTAAAATTTCAATTAGAGAAAAACAAATAAAATTGTTTATTTAAATCAGTGGGAAATCATTCTATTTACTGAAGTATAGATATTAATAGTCCTTCGACTTAATCCAAATAATTAACTATGAATATAATTTACCTCATAACCAACTTTAAATTTTTAGAAAATAGCTTAAAATATAAATTCCAACAAAATTCTTTTATCATGAGTTGTACTTACTTTTGCAAAGCATGTTCCTGGCACATTTAAAAAGGTAATACAATTATAATTATTTTTTTCTTTGCTTTATTGTTTTTTTCTCAGCATATTATTTTTTCACACTCTTATAATATTTTCCATCCTTGGAGTAAAGCCAGCAGTAAATAACCTGTCAAGATCAATTCCAAGTTGTATAATCTATGGGCCATTAACAAAGAGAGCACAGCTGGTCTGTGTGTGTCCATAGTTTTATGTCACGGAAAGGAGAGATAATTATGAGGAAATAGGAGGGAACTACATGCTTGTAATATTAATTATTGTCAATCAGGTTAGGTTGAGAAAGTAGGATACAAATATTTTTAAATATCACATTTATTTTTAAGAATGTTATAAAATAAGATTTATTTTGTACCTATTTTTTATAATATACAGAAAAGGGCTAAAAGGAAGATCTTGTTGAGTAATTTTTCAAGATTCAAGGTGTAACCTCTCCTTTAATTATCTTGTAAAGCCTGAAGCTAACATTTTCTTTCCCACATACAGGTTTTTCTTTCTTATTCGTATGTACTTAGTGAGGAGGTAACTTCCATTTTTTTCTTTCTTTTTTCCTTCCTTCCTTCCCCTCCCCTTCCACCAAATTCTCTCCTCAAATAACAGAAAACACTTTATGCTATGGTTCTGTAAACTGGAATGCAGTTTCAATTAAGTACGAGCAGAAGTTGACTACGAGATCTTAATTATTTTAAAACTTGGACACAAAAAAATTTTTAAAAATCTATCTTAACTGTGCAAAATAATTAGTTATAACTTTGCTCCTTCGACTCATGTCTTCCTGCGGTGTGTTGTTTCTTTTTTATGAGAATGTATGGGAATATTACATTATTTTGTCAACAGGCTGGAAAACCTCTCTTATGCCTGTGTCTTTCAGGCAATTATTCTTTCAATAATGGTTACATTTGGAATGATGGTTGTGGAAATGATGACATATATATTTTGATCTTTTTTTCTGTAGCACTTGACCTATACAAGTTTCATTTTAATTTTTGTTGCAATTATCTTGGCCATTTTTTTAAATCTACTTTTTAAAACAAATGAAGAATTCTACCATTTGCTCTTGTGATCACTTTGGTGATGTCACATGAACATCAGTGGCTTTTCTTAGGCATGTACACTGAAAAGCTTTGACACCGCTGCTCTTAGGCATAACCTACAGTAGGATGGAAAATTCCTGGATTCTACCTGAATGCACTCACTGCGGTGGATGATAGGAGCTAAGAAGAAACACACTAAAACAGTGGTCCTAAATTACTACAAAATGCGTGTGTGCGTATTCTCAAATATGATCCATTTCCCAGCATGGCTGACTTCTGCATTAGGCCAGGCTATGAAAACTTGTATTCCAGTAACTCAAGAAACTAGCACCTTCTGGTTATAAGTTAAGCCCCTAGAAATCAGAGTGCGACACTTCCTCTCAAATGTAGGGGAGGTGTTCACATTCCTCAGTTCCTCTCTCTCAGGCTGTTGGCAACTCTGAAAAATCTACTGATTAATTGCTACAAAATTTCCTTCAAAAAGGAGATCAAGTTTAACATGCATAATTCAAACTTATTTTTCTGGTATTCTCTCCCCATGCATTTCTTCAGGATTCTAAAAAGAAAAATATTCTACGTTCCGTTGATGACAATATTTAAAAATCTAAATTAATTCTGATACAAATGGTCTAAATCTCAGACTGTAGTTGCTTAAGACCCATGACAGGTGTGACTATTAATGACCTCCTCATTGAGGAACTGCAAATTTCCACCTGCCCGAGTGCCAAGAACTCCCACTGCAGCGCTCGGTTCCCGACAAACATGACAAAGAGCTCGCTCTGAGCTGCTCATATGTTCATATTCAAGATGTGGTTTTTTTACATTAGCCCTTAAAATGTCTGTTTTCCTAAAAGGGGTGTCAGTATAAGCTACTGAAATGAATAAAACTGCCCCTCACCCACTGTTGTTATGGTGCTGTCACATAAAATCTTTACGTTATCTACGTGAAATGGACAGATGAGAACCAGAGGGAGTACATTTTAAAACCTTATTGAAAAGGACAGGAATATACAGATGATTGCATCATTTGTTACTTTTTTATAGGGTCTCTTTTCAGATACTGGTGACTGCCCTTTGGAGCAACGTGGTGCGAGCTGAAGCTGGGCACGGCCCCGCCACTCCTCATCCAGGATTAGATGAACCCAGAGTGGAAAATCTGTCCTCAGATGTCTGTGTTAACAGTGCTGATAGCATCAGTCTTTAGTTTCTTCAGTTAGTAGCCTCTTTAATGTCACTTGCAGGTAGCATTTTACATCTCCCATCACGTTTGGACATTTTAATTTGCATAGATTTGAGTGATTTTTTAATTCTGAGAAATTAAGCTATTGCTTTTAACTTTCACTCACAGAAATCACTTATATGGCTAAATGTTGAAAGGACAAATATAATAAACACTTGGAGCAAAGGCAGAAGCATCTTACTCTGTTCTTGGAAGTTGCTCTTTGACAGAATATCAATAATGGAGGCAGGCATCTTAAGAATAAAGAAATCACTGTTTCTGTTATTTCTAAAATACGTACATACATATACATTAATAAAGAATTTTAAAGCTTATATTTGAGAAAAGTGTCTATTTTAGATTGTTAGCTGAAATTAGATGAATTCATAACATCCTGAAAGGGTGACAAAAAATAACAATAATGCCAGCTACAATTTATTGAACATGCACTAATGCCAAGGTCTGTGCTAGATGCTTGATAGGAATCATTCCTGGTACCAACGGGAATCATGCTCTAAGATTGATGGATTTAGCACCATTTAAATAGTGGGAATTGAAACTCGGAATTTAAGTAATTTACCCAAGTGACACAGCAAAGCTGAATTCAAACTCAAGTCAACATTCTTAAAGGCCCATGTTTTTACCATTGCATAATCTCAGACCTTAAAACTTAATTAAACAGAATGCTCACTCCTTTATCTTCCTTCCTCCCATATTCTCCCCATCCCCAGCAACTTAGGAGAATGATGGCTGAGAGTGAGAGGATCAAATCTTTTCTAACATGAGCACTTTGGGTTTTAGTCAGAAACAAGGGTAGAGTTTTCAAGGCAACATTTCAAAACATTGTCTGTCCAGAAGGTTTTCTAAACTCCCTAGGTTACACTGATGTGCGACTTCCATCCTTGCTGAGATCTCTTTCTGGAGAAATTAAAGGGGCAAGAAGTGAGGAGCAGGTGACGGTGGTGTGAGTGATGAGGATCCACCTGGACCTACACAGCATAGTCTTTTGTGGGACCCTAGGTATCAGGGCTCTTTTAATTCAACCAAAAAGAAGACAAGAAAAGTAGATCTTTCATTTAACTCATCAGATTATTTGTTAGTTTTAAAAAGCAAATCACGATTTTAAGGGCTGCAAGATGCTAAGTTAAGTAGCAACAGGAAATTATGGGAGTGCCTTAAATTGCTGCTTGCTTCTCAGAACAAAAGTGGGTGGCTCTCTTTTCCCATAGTAAGTTTTGAGTGCAGTCCTATCTCAAAACAAAGGTTTATATTAGCAACTCCGTTAGCCTTATTCTCAAAATTTCCTACTGTATTTTTCCTTTCAGCTCTTGATGAATAAAACATGATAAATAAAACACAGAGAGGTGAGTATACGTTGTGCATAGCGATCGGGATTTGCAAATATAGAAGCTCCTTTAATTTCCTTTCAGGTTATTTACTTCATTCTAACTTAATTTCTGATGAAATTTTAGAGATATAAAATGTGGTGACTATGTCTTTTATATATCAAATTTAGCATATTAGAATATATTCTGCTTAAGGCTGTACAAGTTCTGATCTCTTTTTTTATCAGTAGAATGATGCGATTAGAGAATGTGAGCTGGTGTTGAAATGCTCACTCAATGGATTGCCAGTGGAGCCCAGACAATATAACACCTATTCCTTGTTTTAGCGCCATGAATAAGACATTAGAAAATCAGTCTAAGGTTCATATTAGTTACAAACATGACTTCTTTGATTCACATGTCTGGCATCTGGTCACTTTGTTTTCAGCTGACACCGTGGCTGGTGACAGCCCTCCTGTCCCTCCTCCCTCACCAATTTCACCAGCAAGGCAGCTGAAAAGATCAGTGTGGATCCCTGCATTTCTCAATGAAACTCTAGAGCTAAAAGCTGATGGGACCCCATGAGTGGAAATAAGGAAGCTCAAGGCTGCTGCACTGCACAGGTGAAAGATAAAATCCTTTCAAAAAATAATCCTGTGGCTTCCATGAATTCTCAGCTCCTCACTCCTCCAGGGTGTTGGTGAGCCCGTTCTCTGGTTACTTTCATTACTTATTGAAAAGTGCTGTGGGGAGCAATGTGTTACTCCCTGTGGTGTTATTCAGTAGATAATGAATTAATGAACAGAGAAGCAAAGAGATTTGCGCTTCAGGAAGAGAGAAAAAGATATTTGTGTGCAGCAGAGAGATGGGTAGGAGAGAAAATAGCAAGAAAAAGCTCCTGTGGAATGGAGAAAGAGATGCTCTTGTCCCCATACCTTGCCTCCTTCTCTCACATAACTGAAATAGTGAGAAGACAAAACAAAACAGAATGTGACAATCTTCATATCAAAGAGGCCAGGTCCGTAAAGACAAATTGTCGCCTTTTAGATCTTAACACTGATCTAGTAAATATATGTCAAAAGAAAAAGAAATCTGCACAATAGTTTTAATTCAATAAAAGTGAAAATAAATAGCTCAAGAGCATGTAGTCATTAATATGAAAGCCAATATTGTTGCTCTATGGTAAACAGAAAAGACCAGTCTACGGACTTGATCGCACTTGAAAAATTCAAATTTGCATTCAGGCCAACTCTAGACTGTATATGAGGCCTAACTGCTCTTCCCTGGGGAAGATGTCTCCCCTCAACTGCTGGACCTCTTTTCTTCTAGGAACTACGAGACGTGAAAACTGCTAGGTACTCTCTTTCACAAACTTTTCCTGTGGTTTCCTTGGACACAAACAAACCTACAGAACTCTTACTAAACAATCATATTTTTTTCTATTTCTATTGTAGACTAGTAGATAAAACTTCTTCATGTGGGATCCCAAACCAATCAATCTCTAGTAAAAGATGCTGTATTATTTCTAATGTATTGTCACTGTTATAATTAATATAAAAAGTCTCTTTAAAAGTTGAGTATTCAGTAAAAATTTGCTTAATGGAATTCCATCCAAATATCTCTTATTGTGAAGCTGAGTACGAGAATAGTACTCTGATGCTGCATTTTTCTTCCGCAGAACAGGAAGAGTTGTATATCCTTACCAAATCATTTGAAAGGGTTTTAGAAATAAGGGAGCAGGTGGATTCAATGATGACCTTATGAAATTGCATATGTCTGAACAGGGACCTCCTGAGGGTTTACAAATACATAAATAATGTGTATGTACACATATACACACACGTGAAGGGAAGACGAAATGTTGTCGGGGTCAGCTAAGAGTTAGGGTGGAAGAAGCCTCAAGATAACTGCCAAATGAGAGGAAAATATGAATAAAAACAAAATTATTGAAAATTTTGAAAGTATGCAGTTGGAAGGAGGAGGTGTGCTAAGAATGGACTATGACTCTGAAGGGCAAGTCAAGATCATCATGAAGACAGTAGGGCACCAGAATAGTGTCCGCAATGCCAATGTCGTTGTGTGTGTTACACTGAAATTTATAAGTGCTGCAAATTAAAGAAAGTTGACTTACATGAAACTTCTTAACAATAAACTTAAGCACATATAAATAGCTAGTCACCAATGCCATCCTGGTCTCCATATGTATGGTTGATATGAATTGTCAATGTTTCCTTCATAGCCAAGCCTCACCCCCCCGCCCCCCACACCTGTCTTTATTTTACTGTTCTGAAAGGGTCGATGTTATAGAGGAAGAGAGACCAGACTCTAACTATTGGCTGTGCCGTGTAGTGTACTCACTTTGTGACCTTGGGCTACAATCTATGAGTCTACGGATAAATCTAAAATATATGGGTAAAAAGTTCCAATATCATTAAGATTTTGTTAGCCAAAGCTATGTAAAATATGGAAAATGCTTAGAACACCTAATACAAAATGAGCACACAATAAATGTTAGCCAATATTAGTTGTTCTATAATGTTTTAAAAATTCCTTCTTCTTATTTTATAAGGTCATATGATTTTAAGTTCGCAATAACTTTTTCTAGCACCTGTTTTAAGTTTATAAATTACTTTTTCTTCTTCATTATTTTAAAAAGTATTTTTAATGTTTTTGTCTTGTTTTAGTTTTTTCTCAATATTTTAGTCCATTTTCTTTATTTTTTATTCTATTTCTTCTGTAACATTAACATTTCTCTTATTTCCTTTAAAAAATCTTCATTCACTATTTTGCATTAAAACAATTTTTCCTTTTTTTGGTACTGTTGTATTTTTTAAAAAATTATTTCAGCTTCTGGTTTTTTCCATTGATTTTTGTATTTTAGTTCGAAGTATTTACTTTTCACTATACTTTTGAACTTAATAATGTTTCTTGTTAAATGCACACAAATCTTGTCAGCAGAGATTTAAGAGCAAAGGTTTAGGGATGGTTAATTTTAAAGACCCATTTCTCCCCCATCCCATCCAATCCCTTAGGCTCTGTATCTAGGGCTCTTCAATAAATCTCTCATGCAAGCAAGCAAGCAAAACAAATTAATATTTCCCTGGCTTACACAGAAAATCTAGCTACGTCAAGACCTTTTCCAAAGATTTGTGATGCCCTCAGCAGATTGTCCACTTGAATGGCTGCAGTGTTGTGTCTGGACATCATATACCAAGCAGAATCTTTATGGGTAGCTCTGTTTTGAAATTCTTCTGATGTACAAAGGCCATGGATATTGAGGAAGCTATACTCAGTGTCTTCTCTCCTTATAAAAGCATATTTAGAATCCGAGAAAAGTGGGACAGCTCTGCTTTTCCAGAAGATTTCCATAATCAATGGGCTCACTAGAATTCCACAACTAATGGAGGAATTTTCACTTCACCCTTTGACCACAGGCCCATAAGTATGAAAGAACTCTCAAAATATGGCTAAGAGCAGAATCCAGGCTTCTTCTCTTGCCCCGTGAAGAAATAGAGGAACACTTGGCCTATTATTTCATAATCAGTCTAATGATATTTTCCTCCTGGCCTTTAATTGTGAAACTTCCCATAGCTGAGCTCTGGCTGGGGGTCTGGCTCTCCAGACAATTTCTATTCAATTCTTCTTTCCATTTTCACTGTGTTCTCTGGTTACCTGAGAGGAAGCACTGATGAATGGTCTTGCACATACGTGAATTTAGTCTGGTTCCCTTTTATGCTGAATGTAAAATTCTGCCTTAGTATTTATGAAGTGTCTTTCATGATATGATATAACTTTCAGTTTGTATAATTCACTCTATTTAAAATAAAAAAATTCTCCCAAATTCTCAAATGGTTTGCTTTTACTCTCTTCCTAAGTATTTATTTTCAGAGTTTGGAAGCACTTAGCATAATTTCAGTCATTTATTTCTTTCTCTATTTTAAAATATATACAATCAGAATAAAAATAGACAAAATAAACAATTTAAAAATTTAAGAATCTTTGCAATGAGGTTAGAAGAAATGGTAAATACAGACAAGAAAAATAATTAAAATGCACACACCAAATACTATATACAGAGATTGTAAACAATTCGTGCACATCATTTCAGATTATTTTTCATGTAATGTACAATATTATTTTAAAGACATTAGTTTGCTAATATAAAAGTTTCATATGTAATATAATTTTCATATGTCATATAGATAACTAGCTTCTTATACTGAAATCTTTTCTCTTTGATTTGTCCTGAGTTTTCTACTGGTTACGTTGCTGTGGCTGCTTTTAATATAAGCGTTTAAATTCTAACTATCGGATGTTTAAATTCTCTTAAAGAAATGTCTAATATTTCTTCTATTTCTAAAGACATAGCCCAGTGTGTCCACCATGCATACAATCAATATTTCAGTTTATACCTCCTGTTGCACAAATTTTTATGACAAAGAAAATCAGAGGTGACTCTGCATTATGATTTCCTTCAAGCTTATATATGAGACACAAGCCTTGGCTAATGTGCTATAGATATTTGTGGGTTTTGGAGGAAAATTGGCCATATTCTACACTTTTTGATGCCTTCAACACGCTACTCTGGTAGAAAGATCACAAATGTCAGACTTGGTCTCCATTTTTCTAAAAAAAATTGAATCCAATTCCAACATTCAAAAATTGGGAGATTTAACAGAAATATGGATTTCTGGTTTCTCCCATAAAATTTAGAGTTCTCCCCATACTGACCACATTGATCATGAGCTGTGACTGCCAAATTAATGAGGCATGAGCTCCTCAGTTTACTCCAGTCTCTACTACTCCCTATTGCAGACCTAGACCAGCCTGCTTTGGTCTTCTGTGTCTGATGACCACTTGGCCTCCATGTGCATGTAAAGTGGTAATCCAAGGTTTGTTACTCTTCCCTGTCTTTCACCATCAACATCCTTCCTGTGGGCAATCATCTCGATTCTCTGAGGCTTACCAAATTCTGCCACAGCTGGTTAAATAGGCTGCTTAACTGCAACACGCTCATTGTGTCAGGGTTGTGGTTGTAACAAATCTGATTTTCTTTGTGAAGATGCAGGAGTGTCCTTTACTTTCTAATTTGAAGGAACTTATGAAGTGTGATTGAGATTATCATGGCATGTATTCCTGAAACATATTAGTTTATTGGTTATTAAATGATAATCCTCCTGTAGTTTACAAAAGTAGGATAACAGTGACTGCCTAGCTTTGGTGCATGTTCATAAATGTTCCATCAAATGCAAAAAGCAAGGACAAACCTCAACCATCAGCATGGACACTGCTTAACCTCGGAGCTGCTTTTGTGATAAACAGCAGGGGCTGATGAGAAATGGCAGCTTTCCTCTTGTATGAGGATCACCGGGCCATCAGAGCCCAACGGTGCCTAAAATAAAGCCAGGTGGTGAAAGAAAGGGATTGGACTTATTCCAGGAAAAGTCTGGGGGAATTAATAATTCAGGGGAAGCTAGAATGAGAAAAATATAATACGTGGGAAAGAGCAACTTTTATGAAATATTGTAAGAAGTAAAATGTTAGGTAAAATATTGAATGGTGAGAGTAGTGGTGACTTTGGGGCAGAAAATATGGATTTAAATCCTTACACTTTTGATATTTAGCTGTTTTATGGGTGGCTATTAGCCTGGGGAAATTAGTTAACCTCTCTGACCTGTAGCTTTCTCATCTTTGTGTGGAAACTACATGCTTAGAGAAAAATGTTTGAGATCCACGTATATATTTATGTATGTGTGTGTATAGTTATGTATTTGTACATATATAGTAGTCACACCATAAATAGTACCAGGTGCTGTTGCCACTGAAGCTAGAGCTACTGTTTCCATTACACTCACACCTCCTAATCCCTCCATTGTCCACCGAGTCTTCTACCTACTGGTTTCTATCACATTTCACAAAGGTTGTGAAGGGGGCTGACTATTCCATGAGGACACAGAGACTGCCTTCCATGCTCTAGAATGTATGATCCATTATGATCGGTTACATTTAATTACAACTACTAGATGAGTCTTCACTCAACAAACAAACAAAAAACAATGATGCTCTCTTCTAATTCCTGCTGAGATCATAGAAAACAGGCCTCAGTTTTAAGATTAGATTTATACTCCGTCACTCACCACCTGACCATGTGGACTCAAGTTTTTTCAATTTGTCAAAAAGCACAACAATAATCCCAATTACTTGCAACTCCAACAAGTCATTTGCTGGAAAATGAATGCTATGTATGACAACAAATCAAAATGAAAGCAAGCCTCTATTTCTGCAGACTTGAAAGAGTCTCAAGTACTCCTCTCCCTTGGTAGCTTCCCTGACAAGGGTTCTATATCCTGGCCCTTGAGTTCAGGAAGGAAATGGAATTTAGAAATTGGTGTTTGGTTAGTGGGTTGCCATGCAAGTCTGTAGCCTGTGACTTTCTATCCTTTCTTTTTTGAATCAGACTCAAAAATTTACCTTTCAAAATGGCCCTTGTCACTTATTCATTGGTCATTTCAACGAACAATTAGAGAGGAAATGACACTTTGGCTACATTCCAGACCTCAGAAAAATTATGAGAATAGTTGTTCTTTTTGTACCACAGGTGACGTCAGAAGTAGGAATGAGGATTGATTAAGACTTGGATTAAAGAAAATGTTTGGCATATTTAAGCAGTACATGTTTACTTTAGCTTTTAGAAATCATCTCTGCAATGACATAGTTGTGGGGACAGAACAATATCCTTTCCCTGCTTACAAATACCAACTAAAGAAAATAAAATGCAAGTGGACATACCTTCAAGGGAAATTCTCATGCTAAAGAATACTTTTGTGATTTATTACAAGTAAATGTCATTTCAGTCAAAATTAATGGAATTTCTATGGAAAATTACAGCTTTATACATATACGCATACATATATATTTCATTTTTCTTCTTCTTCCAGCAGTGACAGGTAAACTTTGTACAAAAAAATCTTCCTACCATGACTGTCATGAAAAATCTCAACCAAAAAATAGTTTTAAGACACCAGAATGTTTCTAGGGCAATGAGCTCTTGTAAGGCCGTGATCTTTTAGAGAAGGGAAGATAAATACTTACCTTAAGAGAAGTGAACTAAATACTTAGAGTTTCTCTCCTGTTGAGACATTAGTCAATTTGAGAACTGCAGTGAGAGGCTGAGAAGAATCGGAGGCTAACCAGCAGAGTAGATCTGCTGGCAGATTTGTAGGACCAGGGACAATAACATGGAACTGGGGACCGCCCAAAGAGTAGGATCTGTGGTTGACACCCCGGCTTGTATTAGGGATCTCCAACAAAGGTGCGGGCCTACATCCTAGGAGGAAGATGAGCAGAGGATGGACAAGCCTTCTAAAGGACTCAAACTGAGCTGGCTTCTGGCTCTTTGAATAAATTAAGGGATTTTTAAATTTTGTTTTGTGGCCAGAAGTAAAAAAAAATCTCTTCTGGAGGAACATAAAATCAATTGGAGGCACAATTATCTCCATAACTTTTTATTCTATATGCACAGCAATCAATCAAAATTTCCAGAACTGCCAAGAGACAAAATTTCATGACATAAGCCATAATAAAAATGGATAATAAAAGAGACTCAGGAGAAACAGGTTTGAATTTATCAAACAACAACTTACACATGACTGTGATTAATGAATTCAAGAAATTGGATAACAACACTGACAATTTCAGTTGGAAAATATACAAAAGGTATCCAATGGAAATTTTAGAACTGAAACATATGATGAATAAAATTAAGAATTGAAACCTCATTTCATAACAGTGTAGAAAAATCTAAAGGGAATAAATTAACTAGAACATAGGCTAGAAGAAGAAAATCCCAGTCATAACACTGAGAGAAAAGAGTGAAAAGTACAGATAGAGGGTACGAAATATATAAGATACAGTGAAAGTTTCTAACATATATACATTGGAAATCTTCCAAAGAGAAGAGAAGACAGAGAATTTGACAGATGCAATATTTGAAGAGATAATTGTGGAAAATATTTCAAAATTGGGATACTAAGCCATAGCTTCAGGATAAATGCAATAAAATGACATCAAACATATGAAAATATAACTTTTGAAAACAAAAGACGATAAAAATATTGAAGGCAGACAGAAGCAGCGCTGGCCTGGTGGTGTAGTGGCTGGGTTCACATGCTCTGCTTCGGCAGCTAAGGGTTTGGGGGTTCGGATCCTGGGCACGGACACACATATAGCTCGTCAAACCATGCTGTGGCACATCCCACATATAAAATAGAGAAAGACTGGCACAGATGTTAGCTCAAGGATCATCTTCCTCACCAATAAAACAAAAAAAGGGCAGAAATAGGGAAAAAGCATTATGTTTAAAGAGGAACAGTAAAACTGACTTTGGCCTTCTCAACAGACAACAAAAGACCAAAGGAAATGAAATGACCATCTTCAAAGTTCTGAAAGAAATTCTATAGCTGGCAAAGTTCTATAAAAATGAGTGTGAAGTCAGGAAATTTTCATATAACAATGAGATAATCAACAAACATAAAAGTACTAGGAAAATATCAAGCAGTTCTGCAATCAGATGTCAGCATGAATATGAAGGATGGAATGAAATAAGAATGAAAAGGGTAAATGCAATAAATAAAAATAATTATTTATGACACTCTACAGGTACAGTGATATATTTTTTGTATAACATGGAGAGAGACTTACTATGTGATAAAATTGCACAAAAAGTAGGAGGATATGAATGAATTAAAAATTTAAAAAGTCCTTATATTGACTGGGATTGATAAAATAGAATTTTACCATGCTTTAATAAATTAATAATACACGTAAGACGTATTCAAGTTTACTACAAACACAGAAGAGTGCCAAAATCAGAAAGATACAGTTTAATTTAATTATCACAAGGTGAACACAGCTGTGTTACCAACTCATAAGAAATTACATATATATATGTAATTACATAGATATATTTATTTTTAAAATAAATGTGCTGTTTTTCTCTAAAATGATGTTTTGTGCTTACTGTGTTTAGAGTGGGTATCTTACATGAAAAATACAGTGGGATATCTCAACAAAAACTCATGACCTGGACAATATCAGATAATGGCACCAGATCAGGCCACACTTTGTGAGAAATGTTTAGAAACTTGCAATTTATCCAAAAACTCGTAAGAAGCAGTGGAAATATTTTAAATTTGACATTATCAGTAACGTAATTTAAAAGTTCACTGACCAGACTGTCGAAGACAGTTTAGATTGTGCTTGAAGACAAAATACTCTGCATGCTATGGCAGAACGCCAAGCAAGAAATAGACTAAGGCAGCCATAGTTGAAACAGAGTGGGTGATGGTGAGGGTTTGAGGAATTAATATTTAAACTGCTGGACTTGACGGTTAAATGTAGGAAGACAAGGCAGGGGAGAAATGGGATCAGATCAACAGGTTGTTGATTTTTGTGGGTTGAATGGCTCTGCGACTCACTGAGACGAAAAATACAAGAGGAGAAACAACAATGACTCAGAAACGTAGAACATTTTTCTTAATTCCTTAAACTAGTAATTGATGTCTATCTTACACTTTTCTCTGAAGTGATGTGCTGATGTTTGTTGTACTGGTCCAGTAGAGACAATCACTTTAGATCTGCAAGGGACTTGTGATGTATTCATGCTTTAC
Organism: Equus quagga; assembly: GCF_021613505.1. Classification (NCBI taxonomy): domain Eukaryota; kingdom Metazoa; phylum Chordata; class Mammalia; order Perissodactyla; family Equidae; genus Equus; species Equus quagga. The sequence goes on along the minus strand of NC_060268.1, from coordinate 3,507,826 downwards.
AGAAATCTCCAAGATCAAAGGAGGGAGCCTCTCAGGAAAATGAGTGGTTTGCACTAAATACACTAATTTCACAGCTGATGACTTGAATAATCTAACCAAGCTCTGAATGACAGTGTCTTGTACAGCATTTCAAGGGGATCCTATAACCAAAATACATTTTCTAGAGGCAAACCATCAATCTTTCAATTTTGCCTGGCTCTAATCTGTGGAGGGAACCTGATCCGCAAAAACACAGGATTGAAAACGATGCATGAAATAAAAGTTTCAAAATCTATCGGAAAGCGAAAGGGATGATGAGATTGGATGTGCTTCTTGGGTAGTGAGTTGTCTCCCTTCGTAGAGAACCACATTCTGACAGAGACCTTTTAACGTTTCTTCCATTTTCTTCCAACATAGTTATACAGTTATACTGTCCACCTTAATCCGTGCTCACACCCACCCAAGTCAAAAGCAACTTTGGTTGTTCTAACTCTGCTCCATCTTACCTACTTTCTAACTTTCTGGCTGCCTCCTCTTCCACATGTTCTGTGCATCCCTGGAGATGAGGGGCCTCTAATGCAGTAAATGGCTCCAAGGAGGGTGAGATTAAGAGAGGGAGGCAACGCATCATCATGGAAAGAGTGTGAAACTTGGCATCAGACATATCTGTGTTCACATCTAGACTCTGGATCTTTGCGGCTGATGGTCATGCACTAATTTTACACATGATCCTAATATATAAAGTGGAACTCATATTAAATAATTTTTAAAGTTAGTGAGTGGGTGAAATTAAATACATATCTTAAATTTAATGATATTAAAAAGAAATATAAGCTAATTGAGACATTTATAAAATGATTGATCTAACACAAATGCTAACTCAATATTTTGAGAACTTTATTGTTTGGCACAATGTTAATACCAGTGAGTGTTTTTACTTAAATCACACCTTTTTATGTAAAACGTAACTTTATTAGTTCAGAATCTTACTTTAAGTGCCATATTTGGATAATTAGATTTAAAAACTTAAAGGGAAATTGTTAAAGGAAGTGTCAATAAAAATTATTTACGGTCCAAATCACTCTAGATCCAACATGTCCAACAATTAAAATTACTTTTAATTTTAATTTTAAGATTAATTATCTAGGTTTAATAAGTGAGCTTTGATATATACTTTGTTTAAAAGTATTGACTAAGTAGTGGAAAATTACTTAAAAGTTGGAGAGCTATTACACTAATTAAATTCACATTTCTTTTACTAATCTCTGCAAATATCATACCATCTCTACTCTCCACCTGCTATAGAAAGCTGTCTAGAATTTGTGTCTATCTGTCTGTGTGTGCTCCTGTCTATATGGGGGGAAGGGATTCTCTTTTTCCCTGAAAATACTTATGCATTTTCCATTTCCACTCGAAAAATTCCAAAATTTGAAAACGTACTAGTAATATACCTTAAAGTTCGAAGTGTTTCATGCTGCTAGGATAAATGATGTTTTTGAAAATTATTATTTTGATACCATCATCGTCTGTTTTTCAGTATTTCTCTCCAATAAATAGGTATTAAAGAAAGAAAGAATAACAGGAGAAAAGCAGTTAAAAGATATTAAAATCACAAGAAAATCTAGAAACTGGATGTAAATAAGTCCCCAAGACCCGATGGAATTTCCCCAAGAGTTTTGACAGAATTCAAGGGTGAAATTGTGAAATCTTTAGCCCAAGTGCATTACCTGTTGGAGCAGAAACTGCAGCCTCAGAGTGCAAAAGCCTGTCAATGTGATTGATGTCTAGGAGACACTCTGCAAACACAATGCTGAGGTTCGGTTCTTTGGTGTCCAAGCTGGTGGAATATATAAAAAGAGTGGGTCATAGGTCTTTTTCATATTTTAAAAAACCAACTTGAATTATATAAGCAAAAATAAACCTTACTAAACATTTTATTTTAAATTAATTTATCCAGAATTTCAAAACATCTTTTTGGCGTTATCTTCTGCCAAAGATTATGAAATACTTCTCTGTAGGGGGGATTACTTTTATCCTCTGTACTCCTAGGAGACAGGAATTAGAAAAGAGTTCGTACATCCAGATGTCAGAGTGTCAATAGAGATGCTTCCCTGTAAACCCTGTTCCCTTGCCTTATCTCTATTTTTAAGCACTAATAGGAAAATAGAATACAAATAGTAAAATCCCAGGTATAAAATAATTTCAAAAGTATTGGAGGTTAGATGACACATTTAAGGTCATCGAAGTCATCGTCAGATGCATTTACCCACACACACACACACACACACACACTGCACAATAGCAAAACTAAATTTCACACTGAGATAAGTAGTTTTTAGTGAAATAAGATAGTAGCAGGTGGCAAACTTAACACTGTTATTATCCAAAGTACTACTGAAGGCTAAAAATAGAGACTCAAACACAATGAAATTAATTCATGAGTTAGCAAGTTTTTACACGAAGCTGGCCATGTTTGAAAATCCTTAAAACCTTGTAAATTTCCTAGGCTAGATGGATTATTGATTAGAAACAGGATACCATTAACTAATTTATTTATACGGACTAATAGCTAATTTTACCATCTCATCACAAATATATGGATAGGGAGATCAATCTTAAAGGTTTGGGATAATATTGGGTATTTAAACAATAGTTTTAAAATAATCATTATTCGGTATGTTAGTCACTGAAGATAAAACAAGTCAGAAACTGCTCTGGTTCTCAAGAGTCACGCAGACATTAAATGGGGCAGATGTTCAGGTGTATGTCGCATCTCTCCCTTTATCCTTGGCTTCTGCCATGACCAGGGCCTACAGATGCTAAATGTGAGAGCCCAGAATTGCCTTTCACTGAGTGTCTCCTGGAAGGGAAGAGTGCTCTGAGGCACTGGCAATCTGGCTCCACTCCAGGGAAAGCCCTGGGACTAATTCTGTCTGAGACACATCCAGTTCTTGATCCTATCCCTTGACCTCTCTTTAGTCTCAAGGGCGAACACGAGCAGAGGGGAGAAATGAATTTTGTTGATATAAGTGATAAGAGAATGGCATATAAGGGTTGTGTTCTTTTCTGGACAGAATTTTCTGACCGTTGCAAGGCAGGAAACGTCTCAGGGAAAAGGGAGCACGCACATACACCATTATTTTTGGATAAACTTGAGATGCATACCTACAGTGAAACGTAGTGAGACTGAAAAAAAAACGGCTTCTCCAGGAGATAAGATGGAAAATGATTAGGAAGGACAGATGGAGAGTGATGCGGAACCATTTTTCCAAATTTTCTTGAGAGAAGCTAAATGTCAGCAAGTTGTTTTGTTTTCAAAATATCTGCCCGATTTTGTTCTCCTGTGATTATTATAATCGTTTTGATAGTTAGCACTCCCTTGGGGTTTGCATATATGGAACTGATTGTTTGTCGCAGTGGGAGTGGGTACACTTCAATTTCTTCCTGGCTGTGGAGAAAAACAATGTGCTGCTTGATGACAGTACAAAGAGGGGTCAAAGAACTCCAGATACTAGGGAGAATCCTTTCCAAATGCATAGTGGCTGCTATTTCTTACCTAGCAGGGTGACATTTATTTCGATGCTGTTTACATGCGTCTAGATTCACCCACTCCGTTCTGCATGCTTGTATTCACGAGAAAGTCTGCATTTTGTGCATAACGTATGGAATTTTGAGCTAATCAGGTTCCTTTTTCACATCTTTATTAAATATCAAAAATATGTTTTCATTAATCAGCTGGCATTTAATTAATGTAAAATATCCATCTGATTAAATCTCAATTAGATGTCTATTCAAAACAGTGGCATTTCATGTGTTATTGGACAACCTTACTGCCCACAGAGATGGCATGCAGTAAAAACATTAGCTACCTATTTCACTATGACTGGTTGAACAAACTAAAGCTTATTCATCTTAATAAAATACATTATAGACCAGGCCTCTGCAATACAGCCAGCAATGGGATTATTACCATAACAGATTGGTGCTCGCTCTAACATATGGCGCCAATAGAACATATTTTATGTTTGTGTGTGTGAACAAGCAGATGCAGATTGTAATAGTCTGTCTCTGATCTTGAGCACAGTTTACTTGGTATTAAGTAATAAACACCAAAGCAGATGGGTTATGGAGTCATGAGTTTGAGCATATCTGATGACCACTTGGGATATTCATCAGAGGTATGCTGTATCAGAATTCTTAAAAAGAATTCTAATCGAAATATGGATATTCATCAATAGAAGGATATCCATTTACTTTTTCATTACTAGTCAGATATTTCGACAGAAAAAGTATCTAAAATGGAACACAGTTCTTACTAATAGTTACAGTAAACGTTCTTTACTAGAATGCATCAGGTTATTATTCCAAGAGTTTTACCTAGATGCTGTAATTAAGTACTTAAAACACGCTGAAGAAATACTAATGTTACATCCATATTTTACTGACAGAGAAATATAAGCGTGAGGAGATGAGTGACTACCCCCAAAGTGCTCCTGAAGTTAGCCCACCATGCTGGTGGGTTGTAGGCCCAGGCGGTCTGACTCCAAAATCCATAATTTTAAGCCATCTGCTATGTTTTCTCTTTGCATACATTCACTCAAAGCCAGGACGTCAGCCTGTTCACTGAACTTTAGTACCACAGTGAACGGCTTTATAGACAGACTGTAAGGTCATCAAGTAAAGGGACCATGCTTGTCCATCTCTGTAATTCAGACATCTAACTTTGTGCTTAGAGCACGTAGACATTCGACATGCTTAAATGACTTAATGAATAAATGAGTGATCTGTTGGTTGCTGAGTAGTTGATATATATGGTGATGTCCCGGGAACACTGACTTTTTTTTTCTATTTAATTTTTTTAATCAAGACTTTATATTTTTAGAGCAGTTTAATCTTCACAGCAAAAGTGAGAGGGTACAGAGATTTCCTATATACCCTCTGCCCCCACACATGCATAGCCTCCCTTGTTATTAACATCCCCTACCAGAGTGGTACATTTGTTACAATCGATAAACCTCTATTGATGCATTATAATCCCCTGAAGTCCACAGTTCACACTATGGTTCACTCTTGGTGTTCTAAACATTGACTTTTTCTTTCTTCTTTTTTTCTTTTTGGTGAGGAAGATTGGCCCTGAGCTAACATTGGTGCCCATCTTCCTCTATTTTGTATGTGGGATGCTGCCATAGCATGGCTTGATGAACAGTGTGTAGGTCTGTGCCCAGGATCTGAACCTGCAAACCCTGGGCCACGGAGGCACAGCATACAAACTTAACCACTACTCCACCAGGCTAGCCCCAAATCATTGACTTTTTAAGACATATTTGTTGATCATGTCCTCATACAAATGTGTTGAGGCTGAGACAATTAGAAGACTTCTCAGAATTACACATATAAAAATGGATACACCTACACATATATTCATGTACATGCATGCCTATATGTATGTATACATAGAGATGAAAACATATTTGTTGAGAGAGATTTTATACATTGTTGCAGTGATCAAAAAACTGAATGATACTGTCTATTTTTTGCAATAGATTCTCTTACTCTTGTTTCTTTGGTGAAAGGAAAAACTCTGAGCTAGAATATAATCCTAGAACCTGTGTGCACTTTGCTGAGTGAGTGACTGCAGTAATTGCCGACTTGCCACCTTCTCTGTGACAGGAATCTCTCTGTCATTAGCTGGCATGGCAGGATTCATGTCTCATTTTCCCTCTAATGATGCAGCTCTGTTTACCTTCTTTTTGATACCAAGGGTGAGTTGGTTAACGTTCATGTAATCATTGTCTTGACAATGAAAAATTACATGGTACAGCAGGAGATCATACACGAAATAACACACTATTATTTTTAAATTCTCAAAATTATCACAACCTTAAGATGGATTTCCATTTTATTTCCACATATTTTTAATTAGTGGAAATATCAGGCACAACGTGCGGGTATTTTTCAAAGCAATGGCATGTGTAGTCCACAGAACACATTATTGACTGTAGCATGTCTCTAAAATATGATTTGGGAAAGTTTTAATTTCTCTAATTCTTTGTAATTCAATGAGTTGTTAAGTCTAACACTTCCTTCATAAGCAGAAGTATTTCTTTGGTAAGTATTCGTCTTTCTGATTCCATTTTCCTCCAACTCTCTCTTCTAAGTCATTTTCCACATCTCCTCTACAGTGACTTAGTTTATGAAACGTCTCACTAAATAACTCCCCATCTTTCAAAACCCTCCTTATTCTCGTTGCTGTCAGGGTTAAACTCCAAGTGACTTCTCAAGGCAAGAAATGGACATCAAAGGTTGATTTCCTTTCCCGCCACTCCTCTTCCCAATTGGTTATTACATTTCTTCCCTCTGGCTGCAATGTTCTTCCTTATTTAGGATTTGTCACTGAGACAAAGAGATCAATTGAATGGGCCTCAGAATTGCTTGTGATTTGGAGGTTCACAGGGGTAAAGTCAGATATGGAGTAGCAGTCCAAAAGAAAATCAAAAGTGTATTTCTGAAACAAAGACACAAGGCTTCATTCAAGAGAAGAGCTGTATTCGGAATCAAAAGACAGTTACATAAGAGGTCTGGAGAGAAGGCAAATAGCAGAATGAGCAGTGAGGTAGCGCACTAGAAATCTAAGAACGTGGGAACAAGGGCAAGGAAGGAATCCAACTGAGCAGTTTGAGTCATTCATCCAGCAGAGATATATCACAGGCTGGCTTTTAATATGGTGCCCACACATTGAACTTCGGTATGGACGGGTTAGTATAATTATTTAACCATTGAGTGAGAGTGAGGTTGAATTCACTAAGACTCCTTTTTTTTTCTTTTTAAAGATTTTATTTTTTCCTTTTTCTCCCCAAAGCCCCCCGGTACATAGTTGTGTATTCTTCGTTGTGGGTTATTCTAGTTGTGGCATGTGGGACGCTGCCTCAGCGTGGTCTGATGAGCAGTGCCATGTCCGCGCCCAGGATTCGAACCAACGAAACACTGGGCCGCCTGCAGCGGAGCGCGAGAACCTAACCACTCGGCCACGGGGCCAGCCCCCACTAAGACTCTTTTTAATAAGAGTCTTCTAAATGTGCTCCATGGAAGCCTGTAGCACATTTAAAAATCCTTCAAGAATTAACTGTGAGCTTTCCTTGATGCTAGAGTTGAACTGACATCTGTGGTAACATGAGGCAAGAACAACCCGTCTGGAGCACTCTAGTTCTTTTTTATTTTTAATCCTGACTGTTAAGCAAGGTTGTCAAAACAGGGAATCATAAAATCTGGATTCAGAAGAGAACAGTGAAATACAGACTGAATATACTTGAGGGTGATAGGAGTTCTGAAATTGGGACTGTCAATATAGGATACTTAGAATGGACCAAAGTGACATGGTCCATACTGGAATGGGCTCCTCAGCAAATGGTTGGTTGTTTCATGAAAAGTTCCGGTAGTAAGCTTGGCCCACTAGAAAGGGACTTTTAGAGTTTTCTAAGCCTAGAGTTACCGACCGTCAGAAGTTTTTATCATCCTGTTCAACATTTTAGGAAAAAGTCAATGATTGCCAGGATTATAATTTCTGTAGAGGTGAGTTGAAATTTATGAGGGCACTTTCACAGGCAGACTTAATCATGGGGAGAGAGTGACATAATATCCTGTTGGGAGGAGACATATCACACAGGACTTTGCTCAAAATCTTAATAGCATCATCTATGTGGATTTTGGTTTGGAAGAAGTAAATATTGGAAACAATAATTTCTAGAGGGATTTAAGAGGACTGTTAATTGAGAAACATGTCCAAGAATACCACAAAACATTCATTGATATTTAAAATATATTCTTAATTATGTTTTTAAAATGTATTTGTTGGTGTTTAGACACGTCAAATAGATATATTCATCTTATATTCAATTACTTGTAAAATTATTATAATTTCAAATAAAATTCATAGTTCTTCTGAGGTTTTCTATTTAGAAAATGACATAATCTGTGAATAGCGACACTTCTGTTACTTCCTTTCCAACCTTTATACCTTTCATTTAATTTTCTTAAATTATTACTTGGCTAAGTCTGCCAATACATGTTGAATAGAAACTATGTCAAATAATGACTTTTTATTGATTTTAAAGGAATGCTTCTATTGTTCTTCTTTAAGGTAGTAATTGCTGTAGGTTTTGGTAGCCACTCTTTATCAGATTAAGAATGTTACCTTCTCTATTTTTTAAAATTTTCATTTGTTTGATAATTTTCAAGAATGAATGGTGAAATTTACCAAATGCCTTTTCTAAATCTATCAAACTGATTTTTTCCCTTTAAGCTTATCATATAATCCATTGCAAATTTTTTAATGGTTTTATTGTTTCTTTACGCAATCTTAGATTGAGTGGACTAATATTCGGTAAATGTTTTCCATCTATCTTCATTAGTAAGGTTAGCATATAATTTTCTTTTCTTTTGCAATCAAGACTATTTTAGTCTAGAAAGAGTTGAAATGGAGTTTCTACTTTTTCTTTCTTATCTGGAAGTGTTTGTATAAGACTAGAATTGTCTCCTCTTTGATATTTTACTAGAATTCACCTTCAAACCCACCTGAGTTGATATTCTTAACTGATTTCTCCAATTCATTGATGTCTCTGTAATTACTTACAATTTCTAATTCTTTGTAAGATTTTAAAAGTTATATTTTTCTAGAAATTTATTTTTATATGTTTTAAAATTTATTAGCACAGAGATTCTCCTAATATCGTCCCTAATATATATTTCGGCTTTGGTAACTTTCTGTTTCCAGCTTGGTTTATTTGTGCCTTCAATCATTCATCAATAACACCAGATATTGGACATTATTGCTAGTCTGTAAGAAAACAACCTATGAATATTTTGATCATTTCTATTGTCACATTTTTTATCCATTAATTACTGCTCCATTCTTTAATTTTTTCTATTCAAAGTCATATTCAACTTTTCTTTAAGAATATAATGGTTCAATTTTCCCCTTATTTCTCTATTTATATGCTCAGCTAATTGGTTATCAGGCTTTTTGGTTTCTAACATAAGAAAGTAAGGACATAATTTCTCCTCAAAATGTCACTTACTCAGAATTTGTACTTTTGATAAATAATATTTTATTTTTGTTCAGCTCAAAATGTTTAACACATGAGCTATTTAAACATAAGTGCTTAAATTTCCAAAACTATGATTATCTGTTTTTGGATTTTAATTATTAATATTAAATTTGATGTCACTGTAGTCAGAGAAACAGTGTGTATGATACATATTCTTTAAATTTGGTTGAGATTTTCTTTATGACTTCTTTGGGGGAAACTAATTGGATTAATGGGCCCAGGTTTTTAAAGATGACTAGTAAATGTATGCTAATTATGGCAAAAATTTTTGTCATCAAAAAAAAATTTTGTCATCTTCTTAATGTGGGTACTGGGTCTTAAATCCCTTCCCATTTAAGGGAATTGCTTTAAGTCCCTCGGGTGCCTATATTTCAAGATCAGAAGCCGTTACTTCTTATACGTGAATGTCTTTAAATGTTCCATGTGCTTTGGACAAAGTTATATTATCTAATATTTGAATGCAGGGTTTTATAAATTCCCATTAAATTGGATTGCTTAATTGCATGGTTCAAATCCTCCATATATTTACTTCTTTATGCTTAAAGGAACAATAATTGAAATAATTTTGTCAAAAACACTCAAAACAATGAGAGATTTCTTGATTAGTCACTATACTTCTATAAGTTTTTGCAATACATATTTAGACTATTTATTTCATGAATGCAATTTTGTAGTTCTTATATTGGCCTAATGAACTGTGCTTTTAAATTATTTTCTGTGTATGATATAATTTATAATAAATTCAAGAAAAAAGAAAAAATTCAGATGATTCAATCTTATGTAGTTTCAAAAAATACATACATAGTCAAGGATTTCAATTAACAAATATAGTAGCTGTGAATGGAAGGAGTAGAAGTTAACAACGAAAAAATTTAACTGAAAAAAATAGCAAAACGGGAATGGTACCTGACCCAAACTGATAAATTACTGCAAATTGAACTATGTGTCTAAGGCTCAAGAGAAAAAGAGAGAGAGAAATAAGATTATTCTCAGAGAGAACCATTAAAGACTGTGGCCCTTTAGCAAAGTTTTTTGAGGAAATATGTCAGCATTTTGAACAATTGTTTAAAAACTTGAAAAGGAAATTGGAGTGGCAAATAAAACACACGTGATAATGTAGGAACACCTTTCTTTGGAAATTAGACAGGAAAAACAATTGGCCAAAAATAAACAGAAGGTAACAACCTCCTTTGTTTAAAATTTTGGAAAGAAGAACGAACACCACTCCTCCTGGTCAAAGGAAAAGGTATGTAGAAACTTCTTCTCTGCGAAGCTGATTTCCAGGCTTGTAAATAATCGCCTATGCATTACAGTACCATTTACTGACAAATATCGTCATTGGCATAAACAAAGCAATGAAACGATTGACCATATGCCCATCTAAGAGGGGGCAGTGGTCTTGACGACCATCAGAAATCACCCATTACTTTTGGTGCAGTTAAGAGCAACTTCCTCAGTCTAGAAACCATACATGTTCATTTTATCAAAAATTAGATGATGTAGATAATTTGAAAACAGTGAAAGAAGCCTTTTAATTCTCAGTGCAGAGATAGCCACAGCTGGTGTGTATAACTACAGATCATCTCATATGTGTATGGAGAAGCAGAAGGTCTTTCCATGTCAAAGGATATTATTGGCCAAAATAACTTTTAATAGGTAAAGAGTATCCCACAGTGTGACGATTTATTTCATTTCGTCATTTGTATTGTTTTTTATTCATCACATAATTACTGTTACCATCCTACATTATTTTCTTGGTGTTCTTTTTCGGAAATGGTGTTACTGGAGCAAAGGAAATTGATACTTTTAAAGATTTTTAAAACAATTTGCTGAAGTTGGACTAAACAATACCCAAAATCAGTTTAAGAGAGCTCTATACTCTGTACTCCTGTCTACACTGAGCTTTTTTTCTTGAAATTGAGACTTTAAGAATTATAGGTAAATAGATGGATAGATAGATTTCTTTATTGTTACTATTGCACAATTACCTATTTGAATGGAAAATTTCCTTAATAAATAAAATATCTTTATATTGAAAGGCAATAAATTATTAGTCATAGATAGCAGAAATGTGTTGCCATCCCTCTGACATATGTTGTTCCCTCTGAAGTGTTTTGCATGTATTTGATTCATGAGTATGTTTCATTTTCTGTCATGAATTTATGAACTATTTCTTTGATTTTTTCTTTAGCAAATGATTAATTTTCATTTTAACTTTATGAATTTAAGAATTATTGGTTTCCCTATGTGAATAAATTAGATTTTACTAAATAATGGTTAAAATAAAGAAATACATCTTAAGTACGAGAATTGAAAATGCTTCCTATTTTTTCAGCATTTGAATTAGGCCAAATCAAATAATAATTTTCATTTAATTTAAGAAAAAATAATGGGTTTTCTATGAATATTATTATAAGATGGGGTAAACTTAGAAATGTGTCAAAATTTTAAAGTATTTTTCCTTATTAGGATTTTATTAGAGTTTGAATTTATACAAATAACTAAAAAAATGAGCTTTTAGATATTAAATTTAATTTAACAGTGTTATTAATTATGTTGTTTGTGATACTACGTTAACTTGAGATTCTAGAAAATATGTCATTTACTATGGAAATTAGTAATATTATATTTCATATTCCTAACTTCAAATTTTTTAATTTTCTGAGACTAGAGATTAAGGGACTTGTTAAGATTGAACTGCAGGCTGGTGCCTGCTCTGCTGTGTGATCTCGGTGCAGTGCTTTTATCTTCTTGATATTACTAAGCACAGCTGTTACTTTGGATATCCCCCACCCCTTGGGGCGCTCATCACTTCTGAACACCCCAGTTAAACAAAGTCCACTGACATTCATTCCGTTGTATCTCATCACAGCATTTGTTTGTTTTTAATCTTTAATAAGAATTATCCTTATTGTAACCATAACTTTATTTATTTTTTCTTTATTTTAAGGAAGATTAACCCTGAGCTAACAGGCATGCCCATCTTCCTCTACTTTATATGTGGGATGCCTGCCACAGCATGGCTTGACAAGTGGTGTCTAGGTCGGCACCTGGGATCCGAACTGGCAAACGCCAGGCTGCCAAAGCAGAAGGTGCGAACTTAACCACTGTGCACGTTTACTTTTAACTGTGAATAACCCACTAAGCTCTCTGAGGCCAAAACATGTTTATCTAATTTGCTCTTCTACCCTAGAGTTTAGTTGACATCTGAACAACACACATACTCTTGTGTTCTGACTTAGAGACTATTAGAATCATGCTGACCTTTGTTTAAAATTGTTTCAAACTGCTGAAAAAGAGAAAAGAGGTTAAACTTTCTTTCAAAATCAATACTGGAAATTATTCTGTTGTTTTAGTAATTTAAATGGAACAGAGAACTTAGCATTTTTGTAGGGAAAACCCAACAAACGCATTCCTGAAAGTTCATTTTAGTTACATTGAAAGTCATCAGCCATCTTGGTGATTGCCCAGAGAGGAATCAGCGCAGGATTCCCGACTGAGCATTTCCAAAAGAATCATTTTGAATTGTGGAGGTAGAATTAAGGGTGGGGAGGCAAATTTCTTTTTCATATCTACCAGTGTTGGCACCTCTAAGGGAGCCAGAGAAGGTGCAGCGGACTTTCAAAGAACTGGAATATACTACCCACATTAAGAGGTATAACTGTGGCAGTAAAGTGTGTCTTTAAGATCTCTCTGACTGCTTTCATGCTTTTATCTTTATAGCTCTTTTATCCTTGCAATATTTTCTTCTTAATGCTTATGTTGGAGTTACTATTTGAAGACTTTCTGCTCTGAAATTAATACCCATATTAAGGTTTTAGATATTATCTTGTATATTCATCAATATCACAAATACCTATTGAGGTCCCATTTTTTTCAAGGATGTGATTCAATTAATATTTTCCTTAGTAAATCTTAAACATGTTATTTTATTTTAGTAATTAAAAAAATCACCAATGCACTGTAATACTTCATTCAGGATTGCCATTTTCTTTAATTTGCTTTAATATCAATATATACACACAATTTTAAATTTTAAATATATTCTAAGAAAGTCTAACAGATATGAGGGAATTTTGTTAAAACTTTTTCTTTTTCCTTCCTCTCCCCTTTCCCTCTATTTTCCCTCCACTCACACCAAGTAACCATGTCAATTACCTAGTCTGTATCCTTATGTATTTTTCTACTAGCCCACATAATCCTCTTAAGACTTTTATAAACATTGTGGATTTAGGGGTAAGTGTTTGTATAACTCAATTATTTTTCATGTAGTCTCCTACTGTCTTCCAATGATTGTTTAATGGTGAAGCTATTTTTGTACATTGTGTGAGAGACAAACCCCAATTTCTCCCTGAGATGAGTAGTTAATCATGCCAACACTGTTTATTGACTCAGGTCTGGTTGATGACTGGAAGTGAAGGGAATGCATGCACAGGCTGCTATTCCTTCATGAAGGCACCAGGAGGATGCCATACTGCTCCCCAGTCTTCTAGGACTTTCCCAGCCCCAAGAGCAGCAAGGACCTAGCCCCATCTCTCAGTTCTTCCTGGGGTTATTGGTGGCCTGTGAGACTAGAGCCGTTCATGTTGGGCAGTGGGAACTTTACCCACAAAGGATGATGGTTTCATAGGCCAAGCTCTTCCTAGAATCCCCAGCATTCTAACCTTTACCTCAGATTTCATTAGGAATGAAATGTTCTCTAATCAATTATCTGATGACCTAGAGGGAAGAGCTGGTGGTCTGGTGGTTAGGATCCGGTGCTCTCATTGCTGCCGTCAGGCTTGTTTCCTGATCAGGGAACCACACCACACTTCCGTGGGTTGTCACACTGGGGCAGCTGCATGTTGCTGTGATGCTGAAAGCTATGCCTCTAGGACTTCAAATACCAGCAGGGTCACCCATGGTGGGCAGGTTTCAGTGGAGTTTCCAGACTAAATAGACTAGGAAGAAGGACCTTGCCACTCACTTCCCAAAAAATTGGCCATGAAAACCTTACGGAGAGCAGCAGAGCAGTGTCTGATAGAGCACCAGAAGGTGAGAGGATGGCGCAGAAAGATGGGCAGGGCTCCCCTCTGCTGTCCAGAGGGTCGCTAGGAGTGTGGATCCACTCCACGGCACTAACAACAAGAGGGAAGAAAGTGCTATAGTGTCTTTTCCTCTTGGGATTCCCCTAGAGACCTACTTTATTTTCAACCAATAGTCAGCAGGCAGGCCCAGTAGCTTCTTTGCTCTGGAGAGGAGTGCAGATTAGGGAAGGAAGGGAGTGAGAAAAATTTAAGTTCATCATGTCTCAAAGATTCTCACCCATGAGTCCACTAATTAGGAAGAAAAAATACGAGATTGGAAAAACTACATGTTATAATCAAGTAATAACTTAAAAATAATAGCATTTTACTCAAAGTCTAAACATGTGCCTTTTTCCTCTTTGGGGACTGTATAAATAAGGGGGTGTTATTTCTAAGCATGCATGCAAATAAGCGTACACACAGACATAATTCATATTTATGATTTTGTATGTATATATACATGTATATATACAACACTCCACATCTTATTTTGGTTGTATTGGTTCCCAAGCCTCTTGTAGCCGTCAGTCCCAGTATACTGATGCAATGTAGCAACCTGTGCTTGTGTTTGAAATTATTGCACCATAAACACAGTTTTATGTTCTCTAGAAGTAAACCTTTCTTTATTGATTGTTTTGGATGTTTTCTACTGCAAGTTATCAGAAACATTTTTACTGGGCATCTGCATCAAAATTCATCTGCAGCTAGCCTGCCTAGCCAAGCATTGTATTCTTTACTCCATATTCAAGACAGTTGAATGGTTCTGCGCACTTTGAGTGGCACCCTGCCACACGTCTGTTATAGCGAGAAGAGAGCTCACTGAAGCTAACCATCCATTACGTGTGTGGTGCCTACCAGATGTCCCTTCTTACATTGTTACAGTTTCATAAGCTACACTGACATTGTCATTATGTGCAGAAATTTGATTCTGCTCACTGCCATCCTTAAAATAGATGACTCTCTACGTTATTGCTTTAACAAATAGAATTTGCACACAAAGAGAGTTCTATCACCAACACTTGTAAATAATTATGTTATTCCATTTATTTATAATACGTAACGAAAGAGTCAGTTCAGAAGTAAAAAATCATGCCAACCAAGAGTGAAATTCTATGCCAACCAAGAAATTCTAAAAATTCCAACACTGAATTTTCTCTCCTACAATATTCTAATACAAAACAATCACGTCCCTACCTCTCTTTTACTCACTTTTGGAGGCTTGTTTTTATGGTGTGTACTAGCATAAATGACTGAGTCTGTAAAATGCCACAAATTGGATAAGACTGAAGCATTCTCATTAAAGTTTATGTACCTCAGTTATAGAGCTGAATTTGGCTTTGTGGTATAAAGCTGAAAATGCTGATCTTCCCTTAATCATGACATTGATGGCTTTCTGACGGGTGGACCTAATGTCCCACCTGCCCAGGTAACTCTGTGACAGTCTGCAGCATGGCAAACGCCCCTGTGCTCAGCACATTGCTTTCCCACCAGGCCTGAAATACTACAGGTGTTTCAACCAGCGACGTTTCAAAGTAAGCAAAAATTCACAGAAGATTAAAACCCTGCTGTTTTTATGAATAGACATTGAATGTAAAGGTTGAGTGTTGGAATAATTGGAGGGTTCAATGTATTTTTTCCTTTGTTTATGTGTTTCTGAATAAATTCAGGTTTGACTTAAATTACTTAATAGTTTCTATATTTATTCCTAATGCTTCGATAACTTTTTGTCAAGTAAATTGTGAACTAAAATGTGGAAATATAATTTAAATATGTTTCTCTCTAATTGAGTTACTGCTAATATATCTTATTTAATCTTGCTCTCCTGTTCATGTTTTTAGAGATAAGCACCCCAGAGAATTGTTCCATATCACTGGCCAGCATCATTTCTCCTTTCCCCTTCAACTTACGTTTCTTCGGCATTGGGGGGCATCTGAATGATGATTTTTCTTGATGAGCAGATTTATGGTTGATTCCCATAGAGAATGGATCAGTTTGTTTTTTCCTATTAAACGTGCTTTAGTAAAATGCCAATCCTAATTTTTGTTTTTTTCAGTAAGATTAGCCCTGAGATAACATCTGCTGCTGATCTTTCTCTTATTTTGCTGAGGAAGACTGCTCCTGAGCTAACATCCATGCCCAACTTCCTCTACTTCATATATGGGACGCCAGCTACAGCATGGCTTGACAAGCAGTGCTAGGTCCAAATCTGGGATCCGAATCAGCGAACCCCTGGCTGTCAAAGTAGAACAAGCGAACTTTGCTGCGCCACTGGGACTGGACCCCAATCCTAATTTTTATAGAGAATGATTTTCTGTGATATGATGTTGGGCTCAATGTCTTCTATTTCTTTTCTGTATTATTTTGCTTTAGTTTACTTTTCCTGCTCGTTCCTACCCTTTAGAAATCATAAATATTCAAAAATGTTTAAAGTAAATTTGATTATTGCATTTACCATCGATTTTATTTTAATTTTGAGTATCTTTTGAGTGTGCTGAAATAGAAAATCCTGTTATTCTCTATCAGAATTTGCTATTGTAGTCTTGCAACTTTACTGTCTGTTATCAAATAGTAGTAGTATATAAAAAATGATGTCTTTAAAACTTAAGAAATGATCAGAATTCCAAAGCCTCTATAGACAGCTAAATTGATATATTCATATGATGAAGTATGATTTATTTAAAATTTTTCTACTGTCCAATATTTAGTATCTTCTCCCATTTAAATCACCTGCAAGATAAAGTAATGCAGTAACTTTATTTTTGTCTGTGATTTTCCTTTTATATTTGTTTCGAGTAAATAGCTCTTTCCCTACCCCAAGTCCGTGATGACTTGATAATTGCTCTTCAATAATAAAAAGTTGCACTTCATTTTGAATCAGAAAACAAATATTCAGTTCAATAATTCAAATGTCTACTCACACGTATTCTCTAAATTCCCTCTTGATTTTCGATGGTGGCTCTCTCAGCCCTCAGGGTAGAGCTGCTGTGGGCCAGCTGGGAGCAGGGTGTGGTTGATGTTCAAAAGTTTCCCGTGTTCAGACCTGTGACGACTTGAGGATGGAAGCCTGTGGGAGAAGGAGGGTTCTTTCCTGACGAGTATGTCCAGGTGAGCTGGCATGAATGCCCTCAGGTCTTAGCAGATGCTTAAGGATGACATTTAAGGTGCCATCTCTTGTCTTCCGATCACCAAGCACTCTTTTTTCAGCCTCTCTAAACCAATTTTGGGGGGAGGTAGGAGGTCAACTAAAGATTAACAACCTTTTTTTCCCACCAGCTTCTTTTCAAATATGTATAGGAATCTAAGGTTCCTTTTTGAAACCAGGCATTTATTATGCTAATGCCCCAGCAGGAACTGCCAGAGAAAGCATCCACTTTTGACATCCTGCTGCATAAATATTTGACTGCACCTCTAACTTGTTCCTGTTGCTGTTGCATTTGTTTTATTTCTCCTCTTGAGAGTGGACTCATAAAAAGTGTCACTGCCCTAGAAGACAATGGATATTTTTAAAACTCATAAGATATACTGGAAGGTAATTTTTCAGAAATGTTGAACCAATTTATAATCTACTAGCCATGCTTGTGTCGACGAAAATAATCCATAACCAATCTATAAATGAAAATTTGGGTGAGTTTATTCTGAGCTAAAATGCGAGGACCATGGCCTGGGGCCTTTCTTCCAAAGGAAGAAAGAGCACCAGAAAAGTGAGGTATACAGTGTGGTTATATACCC